>NC_016089.4:2987937-3098791 GCF_000004515.6 Glycine max | reverse complement strand
GGCATCTCACACCCGGCTATTTCTGGTGAGATGATCAATGGTCATTGGAGCTTGTTTGGATACAAAGCTAAAAGTCCTTTTCGGAGCTTTTGAGAGCTTCTCTACCGGAAAATATGTATATTTCAAGAGTAGAGGAGTTCTCAAAAGCACTTATGACTTGTATCCAAACAGGCAATAAGCGTGCTTTTGATTTTGTTCCCTAATTAGAATCGGAGTTTTACCTCGACAATCAATGTAATAATACTCCCTTCTGTCCTTTTTTTATAAGAACAAATTTCAGTATAAAAAAATACATTGAAACTTGTTTCTCATAGAAAGGACCGGAGGTAGTATATGTTTACGTCGTTGAAGGTCAACACAGGTTCACGAGGTGAAACTCTAATTCTGATTGGAGAACAGAACCAAGAGCTATTAAGGAAGTGCATGTAAGTTTTGTTATTGGAGTTTGGAGAAAACTTGGATGGAGTTCTTTATGTGTTTTTGATGTTGTTGTTCTCTAATTAGAATTGGAGTTTCACCTCGATGATGATTCACATAAATAAGTGTTTACATGGAAGGTCAACAGAGGTTCTGGAGGTGAAACTCTGATTCTGATGGAAGAATAGTGCGAAAAACAATTAAGATACTGCATGCAAGTTTTGTCCTTTTGACTTTAGAGAAAACTAAAGATAGCAGTTCTTTATGTGTTTTTGGTGTTGCTTTCAGTTAGAATTGAAGTTTCATCTCAATAATTCGTGTAAAAAAGGTGAGCACGGGTTCTCAAGGTGAAACTTCGATTCTGATTGGTGATAAGTACTAAAAGCATCTCCGAAACTGCATGTAAGTTTTGTTCTTTGAATATTTGAGGGGTTTGTTGAGGAACTGAATTGAGTTGTTTGGATGTGTGCATGCAGTTTTCTCAGCTGTGTCTGGATTGGAGCTTTCAATGTCCAAGGAGAAGCACACATGTGAGTTCAACTTGATTTTTTTTGAGTCTGAGTATTTGTTTAGAAGTTAGATACGGGTCATATTGGAGTCTTTATGCATAATTTTGTTGGCAGTTGATCAAAAGGAGATTCCTGTTGACCTGAACATGTTTTATTCCATGAAGAAAAAAAGTAGAAGAAGAAGCTCTTTTTTGTCCAATAATATTATTACATCACTAGTAATTTATCTCCTTAGTTGTGTATGCTATACTTTTCTCAGCTTGGTGGTGTTTCTTGATAGTTAAATCTGAAAACTTAATACTCATCCTGTGAGGAACTGTGCATTAAGGACAGGTCATGATGTTGCATTTGTCGGTGCACTTTTAGGTTGACCTATATTTGTATCCTTGTTGAAATCCTCGTGAATCATATGTGGAGACCTGCAATCAGAGAGAGTGCTTTAGGCACTGTATTTAACATGTAACTTAAACAACCTGTCTGATAAATTGGGTGGACTCTTAAATAATTTGCTTTAACTTCTAACTTTGGTAGTTTCCATACTGGTCTGTCTATATTCTGGTGTTAATTGAAAGTTGAAACATGGTTATGTATCAATTGTGAATCATCAGCCTGATTTTGCAGCAATAACCTGCTATACTGTTGCTACAGTGAGAAACAATTCTTTCAATGTGACAGAGGGAGGAATTAAATATCAGATATTATTAAAATTATAAGTGGATACAAATATATAGCTAACCTTCTGTGATTTCGTATCCTATCTGTTTAAGCTTTCTATTATTTTTAGCTTTTATGAAAAAACACTGTTCTTTTTAAAATATATATATATATTATATAATTAGTATAATTTTTTTAATCATATATTTTAATAAAAAATGTTCAATAAAAACACAATTTATTTTTTATTTGATGAGGGGAAATTGCTTTTGCTATATAGCCAGGACTTCCATAGACTTGGATGTCCATAACCAATTTTTATTTTTTATTTTTTGACAAATTAGTTGTTGCTCCAATATGCTTTAATTGTTGTTTGTCCATCATATATCTTTTTTTCTTTTATTTCACATAGAATTTTGATATCATCCATCTTTATTACCTGAGATATGTGTAACATTCCTTGCTGCTATTACTTTTGAAACTTGTTTGGCAGATGTTGAAGTTCCAGCTGCATGCATCATATTAATAGGCTTGTTTGCCCTTCAACATTATGGGACACACAGAGTTGGCTTCTTGTTTGCTCCTGTAATTATCACATGGCTTTTCTGCCTTAGTACCATTGGAATATACAATATATTTTACTGGAATCTTCATGTATACAAAGCACTCTCTCCATATTATGCTTTCCAACTTTTAAGGAAAACTCAGAAAGGAGGTTGGATGGCCCTTGGTGGAATTTTGCTGTGCATTACAGGTTGGTCTGTCTGCTTGATGATTAATTTAGATGTTATGCCAATTTGATGTCAATATTCATATGTTTCAATTGTACTTTTACAGGATCAGAAGCCATGTTTGCTGATCTTGGGCACTTTACACAATTATCAATCAAGGTATGCTATTTCAATTTCGGTCTCCTTTGATACAGGATAAGTGAATCTAGTAATCTACCTAATCTTATATACTGCAAACACAATACAGTAGTATATTTGGCAAAGTGTGTTGGGTTTGTTATCTTGACTGGTTCACTCCAAAAGTTATAATTTATGTTTCTTGATATGTGCTAACATATCTTCTCAGTCAGATTAATTCACTAAAAAGTCTTGTCATATAGTTAAATAAATTTTGGAAATGCTTATTTATTTAACCTCTCTTCTGCAGATTGCTTTTACTTCTGTGGTTTATCCATCTTTAATTCTTGCATATATGGGGCAAGCTGCTTATCTATCTAAACATCATAACATTGCACAAGATTATCACTTTGGGTTTTATGAATCTGTACCAGGTAGGTGGTGTAACTCATTCTTTTTGAGGGAGAAAGTAGATGATAGTGAATTCTCAGCTAATTGGCAGTTTTCATTCTTTTGCTTTCCAGAGAAATTGAGATGGCCTGTTCTCGTTATAGCCATACTTGCTGCAGTTGTGGGAAGTCAAGCCATTATCACTGGAACATTCTCAATCATCAAGCAATGCTCGTCATTAAGTTGCTTCCCAAGAGTTAAAGTGATTCACACATCATCCAAAATTCACGGACAAATATATATCCCCGAGATCAATTGGCTATTGATGATGTTGTGTTTGGCCGTAACTATTTGTTTCAGAGACACAAAGCGCCTGGGTCATGCCGCAGGTATGACACTGATTACTATTTATGTATGCATTACTTTTGCTGCAATATGATATGGAACTAGAAGCATCAAGAGGATGCAATTTTTAAGAAGATGCAATCATAATTTTTCTGGGGAAGAATGCAAATCAAAGTAACTTGCCTACTTTTCTGAGTAGCATGGCTTTATGTACATAAGCAGGCATTTGATTCTCTTTTTGGGTTGGGATCATAACTAGGGGGGAGGGAGAATGTTAAAGTAATTAATTGCTTCCTCCGTCCCAAAATGACTGCATTTTTAGTCTTTGAAAAAAATTCCAAATTGATTGATATTCTCACTTTCCAATGAGATATTCAAACATCTATTCCAATTTTGTCCTGTAATAAATAATATTGTCTTGGAAGACTTAATAATACATTTATTGAAATTAAGAGAGAGAACAGGGACATTTTAGTAAAATTGTCCCCTAATAAATGTTAATTTTCTTAGAATACTTGTTTTCTTGGTCTGTGTACAAAAACCTTAAACATCATTATTTTGGGATAGAGAGAGTAGTATGTACCTTTCTCTGACAAGAATATGACATAATATACTTTACTTTTCACAACAGGTTTGGCAGTTATCACGGTGATGCTGGTGACCACTTGTTTGATGTCAATGGTTATTGTACTATGTTGGCACCAGAATGTTCTCCTTGCACTTGGGTTTGTTTTCATATTTGGCTCCATTGAGGCTCTCTTCTTCTCTGCTTCTCTTATCAAGTTCCTGCAAGGAGCATGGGTGCCTATAGCATTGGCACTTGTGCTTCTGACTGTCATGTATGCATGGCACTATGGCACACTCAAAAAGTATGAATATGATGTTCAAAACAAGGTTTCCATCAACTGGCTACTCGACCAAGGTCCCAGCTTAGGTATTGTCCGAGTGCATGGGGTTGGGCTTTTACACACCGAGCTAGTGTCTGGAATCCCTGTAATTTTCTTCCAGTTTGTAGCCAACCTCCCAGCCTTCCATCAGGTCCTAGTTTTCCTATGCATCAAACATGTGCCGGTTCCACATGTTAAAGCTAAGGAACGGTTTCTAGTTGGTCGTATTGGTCCAAAAGAGTTCAGAATCTACCGGTGCATAGTGCGATACGGATACCATGACGTTCACAGAGATGATTTTGAGTTTGAGAATGATCTTATATGCAGCATAGCTGAGTTCATACGCACAGAAAGAACCGAATCGAACTCTCCAAATGATGAGCCCCTAAAGGATGACAGAATGGCAGTTGTAGGGACATGTTCTACACATTCCCTTTTGATGAGTGAGGATAAAGTAGATAATGTTGAGAATGTAGACTTGCCAGGGCCATCAGAACTAAAGGAGATAAAGTCACTTAAGGTGACCCAACAACAGAAGAAAAGAGTAAGGTTTTTGGTACCAGAGAGTCCAAAGATTGACACAAGAGTAATGGAAGAGTTGGAGGAGTTGATGGAAGCCAGGGAGGCTGGGGTAGCTTACATTATAGGACAGACACACATGAGAGCAAAACCAGGGTCTAGCATGTTGAAGAAAATAGGCATTAATTTAGTGTATGAATTCCTAAGAAGAAATAGCAGGGCACCCTCCTTTGTCACTGGTGTGCCTCATGCGTCATCTCTAGAAGTTGGGATGATGTACCAAGTTTAATTTTTGGTTTCTCATAGGATAGAGCTACCATGTACATATTGCATCTTATAGATAGTTAAACGTTACAACCCATCAGCTGAATGAATGATAGTATAAAAGTTTTGGTCATTTTTGCCTCTACTGTGATGACATCTATGTATGTTTTTCCCTGGGGTGAATGGTGGGGAAAAATTAAATTCAGTAACAAACCTCAGTCATCAAGATATAGAAGATGAAATACTATAAAAGATGGAACTACCAAGTGTTAGGTGTATTGCATGTAAATTTTAAATGCAATTAAAAAAATATTCCATGAAGATCGATTTAATTTGATAAAATATTTACTAGAAATTTTTTTAAGAAGTGAAAATCTTGAATAATTAATTAAGGAGAAGAAGTATTGATTTAATATTTAAATATATAAAAAAATGTGTTATGAAATAAAAAAATATATATATGAATATAAATAGAAATTATTTTACTCTCAAGAATAAAAGTTTAAATTCGTAATATAAAAATGGAAATGTTATATACTATGGGGGTGCATGGTGCATTAGTGCATTGGTGCAGGCTATGTTTTAGCTCAATGGATCGACTTAGACACCAATAGGATTGCTATTTGCATTTCTGGTTTTGTTCTTCGACACTGATAAATATTTTTGTAATTTTTTTATGAAAACACTTTTAACGAAAACTAGTTTGTTGTATATTTTACATAGATACATAATGGAAATTAATTTGCTGCGTCTCTGATAAAAAAACACAGAAGATTAATTTCCATAAAAAGTATTTTCTTAAAAATATTACAAAAATAGTTCGACTGTGTAAAGAAAAGAAAAAACAGAGAGGTGCGAGCAGCAACACCAAACATCAATTTCCTCATGTTAATTTCGGGCTCCATAACTTCTTGATTGCCATTTGAGTTGTCATAGACATCATGGTTTCTGAAAAACGTCATACATAGACATAATAACTGGGCCATGTTTTAGACCAGCAATTAGTCACGGGCTCGCATCTATTGGGTATCTTTCTGTATCCTCATATTGAGTGGTGTTTTCAAATCATTGTAAACCAAAATTAAAGCTTCGAGGAGGTTTGTGAATTCTGAATTGTGAAGAGTGAAGACTCAAATTCAACACCTAATAATAATTGTTATAGTAAATTTATGTTTACTAAACTTGGTATATTTTAAGTGAGTAAACAATGAAAACAAATTGCAAGTTTTATTCAACTTTATGTTTTCTTAGGCCTCCGATAAAAAAAAACCCAATAGATATCATTTAAGGAGATGCTTGGTTCATTTTTTTTGTGTGTCTAAACTATTTTTTCTTCTAAAGCTAGTGCGTGATTAATAGAGACTTTTAGATAAACAATTGTTTTTAAGTTTTATCCAGAAATTATAAAATGTATTTTTAGTTCTTTATCTTTTTTTTTAGATTTATTTTGGTCATTAGTCTTTTAAATGATTCATTTTTATCTTTTAACTTTTGAATTTGAATTATTTTGATCCCTTCATTAACTTAAAAGTAAGGTCTTTCAAAGCTTAGAAGTTTCCAACATTTACACACAGATTATTGGAAAGAAAGTCCCATATTCATACTTCGAAGCGTTTGAAATAATTACTTTCAATTCTTGTACTGTACTAATTGTTGCTATTTTAGTTTGTTGAAAGACAAATTTTTAAGAGAAATGATGTGTTATGCACTTATATATGCTTACACAGTGTTTTGGTATTTTATTGATTATTGACAATCGGAGTAAATGCTCTATAACGACAATCACAAGCATAATGACTAAATATTCTACAATGCTAATATTAATATAAATGTTAATAGTTTAATAAGCCTCTTGGGAATTCCATTATTGCATCTACAGACCTCTATGGAGCTGAGGTATCAAAACCAATTTATAACTTTGAAACTTATATTGATTATTGAACAATGAAATATCATGTAATTTTAACAGATAATACAATCATCACCATATTTTAGTTGACATGCAGGTTGTCTTATTGTCTACATCCACTGTATTAGAGAGACATAACAGCTGAATCAGCTGATCTTATCAACAGGGTAATCAACAGGCAACACTGTCATTGAAATGTATTTGCTGTGATTATAGGTGGTTCCTAATGCACAAGGGACTTTAATAAGTAAGCAAAATAAAATAACTTTGAAACATTAATAAAATAGGTATGCTGAAATTTGATACAATTATGAAAGAAATAGTAGCTTGAAATTTGTATCAATTTATTGACAAATTCTACATCAGTCTAAGCAAACACATATGCAATGCAATCAATGAAGCTCAAATTTGTCATGTACACAAGCTGCTAAAGTGCTAAGCCAGTATTAACCCTTTTTTTAATATCAAACACCTTTTTTCATTCTTAGCAAATTAGTATTGGGCTATACCATCTACTCACACTCCTTCACTTCAGCCTTTCACCTAACCCACAAGTTTTTATATATATATACACACACACACGAATATATCAACAAAAAGATGACAAGAATATTTTTTATAGATTCAAAAGGAATCATATAAACACTAGTGCTTGCTTTAATTTTAATTCTAATCAAACCTTACAAACCAATATAACTACTGTGACAGTTGAAGAGTTATTATTACCCTAAAAGAGAATATCTTAAAGACCAATTTTCTAATGGGTATGATATTTATACAAAAATTACAAACACTCCATCAAAATATATAATTTTTTTTTATTTCTCTTCCTATCACATTACATCGCGTCATCACCAATCAAATTAATCATTTATTTCTTATCTCTCAAAGGTGTAAACACCCAAGGAGTATATAAGAATATTTTTTTTATAATAATTAAAAAATTGCATATATTAACAAAAAAAAATTCAACGTATAGCTTTCTTACTTAAAACAAAAAAAAAATTGTTTTAAATTTCAAAATTCTCAAAATTTATTTTAGACTTCAATACACTGGCGAGACATGATCTAAAAGAGTAAAAAATACAACCACCTCAACTGAACCACATGACAAGAGAAGGAGGGGAAGTGTAACGGGTGAAGAGAAAAAAAAAATATATACTTTAAAATTTTTAATAGGAATTGAATCTCAGCCCTTGAAGTTTTTAAATGCCACATGTCATGAGGAGGTGAAAAGAAACGAAGATGTGTAATGTATAGGATCTGAACTCAATTATAACCACTATCGAATACGTTGCACAAGTCACTTTTTTATCATTTTCATTTTGCGGATAGGATAAGCCTCTCTCAGAAACTGAACTGACTTTTTTTTTTCTTTTTTTTATTTATTTTAAAACCATTTCCGCGTAACGCGGCGACCGGATAAGCCGGGCCCCACATCCCCTTTCATCTACCAATAAAGGCGTGCTCACCACGCGTTTCACACTAACGGGATCCATCCACAACGGCACGTGCCGGCCCCACTTAGATTTGTCCTCTCGCACGTGCGATTCTCTCCGTACCGTTCCCGAGATGGCGCGTGTGATTCTAGCGATCTTGACGCGTGTGGTTTGTGATTTGTGTACTTTCTTGGTATGTGGAAAATAGTAAGAGTTGGGCATCTTGTTATTTTTTTTTTATCCCCACTTTGAAATTTTACATTGACAAGTTACAAAAAATTATGTGATGTCATATTGAATGGCCCTGTTTTGTGTTTTTAAATTATAGATTATAGATGAATTAATCTATACGTAGGTAATTGATTTTTTAGGTGGGGGTCAAAGTAATTATTAGGGCAATTTTAGATTGAAAATGACAAATAAATTAATTTTTGACATACTCTTAAGATCAAATTTCTTAAATTACAACTAAAGTAAGCAACTCAAATTAAATTAATATAATAAAGCAACTTAAATAATTTGCATAAAACTATAAATTCAAATTCTAATGCCATCATTGTAAAGATAAAATTGATTTTAATGTCAAGGTCAACTTCTATTATATAGCTAATTATTGTTGGATAAATAGGCAGCTGATCGAATTGTGGTTCATTTCTGTTTGCCACCAACCGAATTACCTTTTGAAATTTAACTATTATTATTATGTTTAAAATGCTACCCACCCACCGAATTAGATTTATAGAACTTAACTACAGTATTATGTTTAAGTTTTGTTTTGTTTTTTTGGTGCATACCTACTTCGCCCTTCATATCAATGGCTGCATGTTAATCCATCATTTTTTTTTACCATTCTTCATTTATTTTAATCGTAAGTTACTAAATTAGTCATTGTAAGATATTTTGGCAAGATTCTGTGTTGAATTTTTTAGGGTCCAAATAAAACCAGATAATTATCTTTATTATGTTTAAAAAATAAATAAAACATTATATTTAACAAGTTAGGCGGGAATGTGATGTGATGTCCACCCTTTTATCATTCACGTGCTGACCAAAATTACTAATATATACAAAACATGTACAAAATTATTAATAAGAACTTGTTGTAAACCCCTCAAATATAAACTAGAAAGAATAAAATATGATAATTTCATATATTTTCAATATAAAAATGGAATAATTTTATTGAAGTCAAATAATATTTCTATATGCAAAAAATATTTTTTTTCAAAAAATTTAAAGCAACACTATATCATTCATCAAACTAAAATAACATTTAAATAAAATGTTAATTCGAGACTTGAATGATATTGATTTCAGTTCTTGATAAGAAAATATAATTAAGATAATTTCACCACAGTTAATCAACTTTCTTGATAAAGTTTAATTATAAATAAATCTGATTTTATATCAATATCATTATTAAAGAAACTAAAACAATCCATGACGAATTAATTCATGGGCTAAGTGATAAAGAACCGTACATATAAATATTTACTCTTAGAGTATGTTTGGATACAGGATTTTAATTGAGGAAAGTAATTTATTAGATAATTTGAATTTCTGTAATCTAAAATTTATTGTTTGGATGTTTTTTTGTGAAGAATTTAAAATTTTAGAATTTTAAAACAGAATTTTAAACAACTGAAAATTTGAAATTTCAATTTTCTTCTAAAAGGTGAGAAATTAAAATTCTCTTCTTACCGTCTTCTTCAAGAAACAGCGTGTCAGATTGTGGAACATCGATCAGACCTGAAAACGTAGAGGAACACATATAACTAGCACACTAATCATATCTTTTTTTTCATTTATTTTTTTTTTCACCCTCATAATTTTAACTTTTTTTTATCCAAATACAAAATTTTGAAAATAAAAGAATTTCAATTAAAGTATTTAAAATTCTTAGAATTTAAAATTTCTCAAAATTTTAAATTTCTCCCTCCAAACATACTCTTAAGGTATAATATTGTTGACTTACATTAACGAGTTGAAATTAAAACAATGGAGGAAGATAGATGAATGGTGATTAGGACAAAGTTGGTTGGGGCAGAAGGTACAAAGTATGGTTAGTAACGATATTCCATTCAAGTTGGAAAGTGGGAAAAATATTAGTGGCTGTGTTAAATGGCGTATGGCATATGGGAATATCATATGCTTATCCAATAGGAAAGTCAGACTCAGAAGTGCTGCATTTTTGGGGACTCACTTTCTCACGCTCCACGATTCTATTTTTGCTACCTTTATCTCCTTCCAAGAGCTTCAAGTTTTCGTAATTTCTCATTAAATTAGTTTTTTTTCCTTTAATTTATTTGAATATAATTAATCAGTATTTTAAAGTATTGATTAAAAATTTTAAATATTTATTATAAAAATAATAGAAAAGCATAAAAAATATAGAAAATGTAACTTTACACGATCCAATAAAATTATTATTTCTTTAATTACTTAACTAATTCTCTTACCATTTAACAATTTGTTTTTAGATTAGATTTGATTTTTTTTAATTTAATTAGATCATCTAATTTTAAAATTAGTTTAATTTCATCTAAACTAAACTAGCAATATGTGTTGGGGACATCTTAACATCATTATATTATATTTTGTGGTGATTCAAAATGGCAAGTATATATTTTTTGAACACTTTTAGTTCAATTTAAACTACACGAATAAATTGAATTAATTATAAAAATTAAAAACTAAATTAAACAAAGAAATCTAATTTAATCTTAATTTGTCGCCGTTTTTGTGTACGATACGTACGTGTTCAAATTAATTTGGAAGATGCAAACGCTCCCAACTTATCAATCACATTTCATTTTCACTTTCCAACTACTCCTTCCTTTACATCAATTTTGCCTTTCTTGTTCCTTTAATTAGTTGTTTACAGTACTCCACACTTACACTTACACTTCTACCCTTTTTCCATGTCAAAGTTTTTTCTGTATATAAATTTGATGGATTTTATGTAAACATGTTACATAGGCTGCCTAGCAACCAGTAATTAACTTCGTATTGCCCCAATTTTACGCTTGTAATATGCATCCACAAATCAGGATGTTATTGTACGCTTAAGTTCTAGCCACCTAAATGAATATGATAATGTGCATAATTGTATGAAATTTGATTTTAATTTTAATGAATAACAATCATGTAAGATTATTAATCGAACTAAGTTGTGACCTGTGGCTTCCATTCATGAAAACACTATGGCGTGACCAACTTTTTCAGTTATCAATTGGGTTAAGGAATTATTATCAAACAAGTGAGTCATCAAATTTAATGATCCGACGTATATTAAAAAATTTCAATAAATTCATAACCTATATAAGTTTCAATATTCTGATTTTTTTTTTCATAATACATCCGCTCATTCAAAATTGTGTTGGGTCACTGGTTTACTCGAAAAATTGTTGGGTGACAGTAAATCACACAAGTTTCGTAACATTCATAATCCAATAACTAACCCAAACTAATTACTAACCAGGATCAACGGTTCATTCAAAAAACTTATTCAGTCACATTTATTTTATATAACTTCTAATCTAGTAATAAATAACTCATCAATTTTCATTGGATTGTTTTAATCAACTGATCAATTGACTTTTTTTTTTAATCTTTAGTCGGTTAAAATAAATCAGTTCTGATCAGTGGTTAAAATAATTCATTGAAGAGCTGATTTTTATAACGCTGATTATTACTATAAGTAATGTTTTAGGTGAAAAATGAGCATATATATTGTGTTAGTATTTTAATTTTGTCATCTTTATCAACCATGAAAAAGTCACGTCCGTGCCTGATTAAAATTATGATTTAAAAACTTTAATTTAAATAATAGCTTTTAAATAATGGCATAACTCTTATAATTTTTGCTAAAACAGTGATTTGGAGGTTTTTAATTAAAATCCAAACAAATTAACAACAGTAATTGTTATTTTTACATATAAAATGAAATTGAAAATAAACTACTAAGGTAGTTGATGGTTAAACGTTAGTTACTCTAGTATAATGATATTAATTTGCAAAAATAGATTGCTTATCTGTATCTAAATGATAGAAGAGCTAACACCTTTAATGGTAATTATATTAATTCAAGAGTTATTTAGCTAAAAACAAGAGGAGGCTCTTTTGTGATTCATATTCAAAATTTCGAAAGGCCATTTCATGATGTGTGAAAAGTGAAAAATATCAAAACTCAGCATTGATACAATAATTAACCAGTAATGTAATAGTAAAAATAATAACAGAAAAGAAGGACCACTATCGTGTGCACCCCTTCTATGAATTTGACAATTTATTTTGTAATAGTTTAACTAGGTTAAACAACACAATAATTGATTAAGAGGGCCAACACATGCTGCATAGTAAAGAGTATATCAAATGGACGAATCATTTATAATGTTATTCTATAATTTTTTTTTGTTTGCACTGGAGTGGAGTAGGTGATGTAGTTGATTTTTTTTTTTATGAGTGTATTTAGAACACACTTATAGATAAGAATGCAGATAAACGATCAATAACTTGACAGATCATTGTATTATTGCAGGTCTTTCATTGTCAAAATATTTCAATTTCAATTACCATGTTAGCCGAGAAAGGATTATCATTATTTTTGTAACCAATAATAGATACAAAATTCTTTACATATATACCTACTCTAAGATTAAAGAGTTCGCGAAGATAAAAATTAAAGTATATTTTTCATGCCAATTGTGGTAGGCCAAACATTCGTTGTTTTTCTTCTTCTTTATTTTATTTTTTATTTCGAAAAAATAAAATCGAAGAAGCATTATAATCATTAAAGTAACATTAGATTTATTTTTTTCATTCCATTTTTTAAAAGTAGAAAGTTTTTTTTTTTTTTTACTTTTTTCTTTAATTTAGAAAATGGATATGTTATAAAATCATGTATAACAGTATAAATATTACAAAGGGTTCATTCTTTTGAATGTACACACTTTACATGTCTAATTTTACCAAATTATTTACTGATTTTTTTTATTTGTGTTCTATCTGAATTGACATATTAAATATTTCAAATTACCAAAAAAAAAAACAAAAATAGTTTTTCATGTTCTCAGTGTAATAAATATTTTAACTTTTTATCTTATCGTAACCAAAGGAACTTAAGTCTCTTAAAGTTAACAAATGTATAAATTTAGAAACTATAAACATATCTACAGTCAATTTAAATTAGAAGATCCAATAATCTTAACTAATTTTTTAGACAAATTCTTACCTTTCGACATTATAATTTTTCTTCTTCTTCTTTAGAACGGCGACATTTAGTCACTTTAGTGAAGGCTGTAATAACCCATATAAACCGTATTAACTAACTAATCCATTTAGATGCAAGAAAAATAGGCGTAAGGGTAAAAGTGTAACTTCCCCATCGTCAAAAGGAAATCCATATTATCCATTGAATTCAAGTGCGGCAAAGTGTAGTAAAGCTTGCAATTGAAAACTTTGACATGGACATCTATTCTAGTTAGCTAGACACAAAACAAAGCAAATGGAATTTTTTAATTTCCCATTTTATTTTATTTATTATTCTTCAAAGCAAGATTTCCTCAATCGAATTTTATGAAATAAATTTATTTCATAATTAAATATATTTGGATGTGGAAGGAATTCAATTATTTTATTAAAAAGAAAAGAAAGAAAAATTCTATCCACTGAAGTTGTAGTTGTACAGTGACCCCTGGTATAAAAAATTAGCTGTTCGCAATCTGGTTCTCCTTCACTCTCATAAAAAAACTCCGTTTCTCACTTTCTCTCTCTGTAAGTTCGTTCTAACGCAAGCGCAACGCAACTCAAACGCACTTCCTTCCTTCGCCGCGTTTCCTATTCTCCTCAGATCACTCCCGCTGTCCCGCACCGTTATCTCGCCGTCGCCGTTTCAAGGTGATCGATCCTTCACTGCCTCAACTTCCTTTTTCTTCTCTCTCTCTCTCTCTCTCTCTCTCTCTCTCTCTCTCTCTCTCTCTCTCTCTCTCTTTATCATAGGTTTCTAATTTGAATAGATTTTTCTTCTTCTAAACTTTTACCACTTCCACTTTCCTTCCTTTAAGCACCTTATTCGTTCCCGAATCCTGATCCTTCGCTTTTTAAATACTTCTATTTAGTTATTTATTTTTATTTTGTAATTAAGAGTTATTGCTACGAATTTGATTTTTCAACAAGAAATCGATTGTTGAAGTCTGATAATATGGTGATTGAATATTGATATTCCATTTATTTTTTTCAATTCCAAACCTCTTTTCTCTATTTATTTATTTTTGTTATTATTACTATTTTTGTGGTTATTTGATGGAATATATATATATTTTTTTTCTTTTTTCTTTTATGATGATGAGCTTATTTTTGTTTGTTTTTTAATATTATTTATTTTTGGAACGCGTTGGAGTGATTTTTATTTTTCGCTTTGACTTGATTTGAGTTTCTTGGGCATCATATGAATTTTTCAACGACGGGGGTGCTATGTGTCGATTCCATTTTGGTTTGTCTATTTGTTTCTATTTTAAGATATATGCTGTTGTCCCCTACAGCATAGAGCATTTACCTTTCGGCTAAACAGAATCTCAACTCAACCAATGTATTTTTGGTTTCAATTTCTTTGGACCCATGTGTATTATTATTTGATTGTAGTTATCCAATTTCATCATTCTACAGAATCAATGGTTTACCGGTTATTGTGATTTTAGGGGATTTTTTTTTTGGGTATTTCAGGCGTGTTTTGAAATCATCTGAAATCTCAAAATTCTGAACAGTTTTTACCTGTTACTTTGTTGATAATTGTACCGGCTTTGTTGTTTCAACTTTGGAGTCAATACTCTGAAAATGGGTGCGTATGCAAACTCTGTGGAATGGAATTTGTGTGTATTGCTATTACTATTATTATTATTATGTATTAACATTGAAGGCATGGCTATGGAAAGTGGATCCATCTGATTCATGATGAGATTTACATTTAAACAGAGTAGATACGTTATTATCAGAATTGAATCTTCCTGTTTAAAGGCACTTTTTCTACCCGTTCTTGCCGTTACAGAATTCTTAATCTAGATTCTATTTGTTTTCTGATTTCTAGTGTCAATAAGGATGAGGTGCTACAATTAGATTTATATGGATGTGTAGCTTGGTTTGACTCTTGTGTCGATGATGTTCCCTTTTGGTGATCTAGTGAAAAAATTACATCATATATGTAATTAATATTGTCCATGGTTAAGTTTTTATTTTTGGCCTTACTTTCCAGGGTTCTCAAATATAGTCATTTGTTTATTTGCTTTTAGTTTTCTTTGGGTTTGGGGAGCCTAGAGGTAAATTATGTTACCTAGTTATTGCTAATTGCTTACGGAATAATTGTTTTGTTTACAACAAATAGCAATCCTAATGACCCTTTTAATGTTGTCCAAACTGTTTATCATAAGATCCATTTGTTAGAGTTAGCATTCCTTGATGAATTATTGCAAGTCACCTTCTGCTGTTCATTAGTCAGTAGTCCACAATTTGAACTACCTTGATCAATTCATCATAGTTCTGTGGAGAATATCTTATTCTGTGTTATGTAGGAATACTCGTAGCCTGGAAATTTATGTTTTAAGTTGCAACTTATTATTGTGTGCATTAATGAATGGTTTTTTAACTATTTTTTTAATACAAAAAAAAAACAAGTTTTTCTAATTGCTATTGTTCGAGTAATCTGTCCAAGTGCCTTTATAAACTCTAAGAACGAAGCTACCAAATGTGCCTGGAAAGAATCACAACTGAGAATAACAGTAGATAAATTTGCACAATTATCTGTTAATATTTGGTAGGATACGGGTTAGAATGTGTGTTTCTTCTAATAATTTATTTATTAACTACTTTTGTGTGTGTGTGTGAATTGATAGGAAAAAAGGCATTAAAGAAAAGATTCCCTTGGATCATTCATGGCATCAAGATCATATGTTAATCTACTAGACTTAGCTGGAGGTTTACTGGATATTCCTCACATGCCAAGAACTATTCCAAGGATTATGACAGTTCCTGGAGTTATTTCTGACCTGGATGTTTATGGTAGATATGATGGGGATTCTGATGTTAGCTCTTCTGGTTATCGGGAGCGGAAAATCCTTGTGGCAAACATGTTGCCATTGCAGGCCAAAAGAGATATTGAAACTGGTAAATGGTGTTTCAGTTTGGATGAGGATTCTATTCTGTTGCAATTAAAAGATGGTTTCTCTTCTGACACTGAGGTGATCTATGTGGGATCCCTCAAGGTTGAAATAGATGCCCATGAGCAGGAACAAGTTGCTCAGAAATTACTGGAGGACTTTAATTGCATACCTACCTTTCTACCCCATGATGTCCAGAAGAAGTTTTATCATGGCTTTTGCAAACAGCAGCTTTGGCCTCTCTTTCATTACATGCTACCTATGTTCCCTGATCATGGTGATCGGTTTGACCGCTTGTTGTGGCAGGCTTATGTCTCTGCAAACAAAATATTTGCAGACAAGGTTATGGAAATAATCAATCCTGATGACGATTTTGTTTGGGTTCAAGACTATCACTTGATGGTCTTGCCTACATTTTTGAGGAAGCGGTATAATCGCGTTAAGCTTGGATTCTTTCTTCACAGTCCTTTCCCTTCATCTGAAATTTACCGAACTTTGCCGGTAAGGGATGAAATTCTGAGGGGTTTGTTGAATTCTGATTTAATTGGTTTCCATACATTTGATTATGCTCGCCACTTCCTCTCTTGTTGCAAAAGAATGCTAGGTCTTGACTATGAATCTAAACGAGGACATATAGGACTTGATTACTTTGGCCGTACTATATTTATCAAAATTCTGCCTGTAGGCATTCATATGGGTAGGCTTGAATCTGTATTAAATCTTCAATCTACATCAGCTAAATTGAAAGAGATTCAGGAAGAGTTCAAGGGTAGGAAGGTAATTCTTGGTGTTGATGACATGGACATCTTTAAGGGCATCAGTCTGAAGCTTCTAGCTGTTGAGCAGCTGCTGCAGCAGAATCGTGATTTGAAGGGCAAAGTTGTCCTAGTACAGATTGTGAATCCTGCTAGGAGTTCAGGCAAGGATGTTCAGGAAGCAAAGAAGGAAACATATTTAATTGCCCAGAGGATTAATGATACTTATGGCTCAATCAATTATCGGCCTGTAATTCTCATTGATCGTCCTGTTCCTCGTTTTGAGAAGAGTGCCTATTATGCTGTAGCCGAATGTTGCATTGTCAATGCTGTGAGGGATGGTATGAACTTAGTCCCATACAAATATATTGTTTGTCGACAAGGAACTGCACAGATGGATAAAGCTTTGGCTAGAAAAAGTGATTCTCCTCGTACAAGCATGCTTGTTGTGTCTGAGTTCATTGGTTGTTCTCCTTCTCTAAGTGGAGCAATCAGGGTCAATCCATGGAACATAGATGCTGTCGCTGATGCTCTGTATTCAGCTGTTACTATGAATGATTCAGAGAAGCAATTGAGGCATGAGAAACACTACAGGTACATCAGTTCTCATGATGTGGCATATTGGGCACGCAGCTTTATGCAGGATTTGGAGAGAGCATGCAAAGATCATTACACCAAAAGATGCTGGGGAATGGGTTTGGGCCTAGGGTTTAGAGTTGTTTCTCTTTCTCCTGGTTTTAGAAAATTGTCTGTTGATCACATTGTTTCAGCATACAAAAGAACTGGTAGAAGAGCCATATTTCTTGATTATGATGGTACTATCGTACCAAAATCTTCTATAAATAAGACCCCCAGCCCTGAAGTCATATCCATGCTAAATGATATGTGCAATGATCCTAAAAATACTGTGTTCATTGTGAGTGGAAGGGGAAGAGATTCTTTAAGTGATTGGTTTACTTCATGCAAAATGATTGGACTTGCAGCCGAACACGGATACTTTCTAAGGTGTGTATTTAAGTGTTAGAAAGATTCGGGTACCATATACCCTTTCCATTTTTTCTTCCTTCCAAAACAAAAAATAAAAGTGTGGCTCTTCATTTTGTGGTTGCAGGTGGAGTAAAGATTCTGAATGGGAAACCAGTCCCTTGTCTCCTGATCTTGATTGGAAAAAGATTGTGGAACCTGTCATGCAGTTGTATACAGAGGCAACTGATGGATCTAATATTGAAACTAAGGAAAGTGCTTTGGTCTGGCATCATCAAGATGCAGACCCTGATTTTGGCTCATGCCAAGCCAAAGAATTGTTAAATCATCTGGAAAGTGTCCTTGCTAATGAACCTGCAGTTGTTATCAGGGGCCAGCATATTGTTGAAGTCAAGCCACAGGTAAAGTTCTTTCAATTCCTCCTTGTCATCTTCCTATGCTCATAGGCTTGATTGGACTTATCAAAGTCTTCTTCAATTCTCTGCAGGGATTAAACAAGGGATTGGTGGCTGAAAAGGTTCTTTCCACTATGGTTAATGATGGCAATCCACCAGATTTTGTGATGTGTGTGGGAGATGACATTTCTGATGAAGACATGTTTGAGAGCATACTAAGGACAGTTTCATGCCCTTCATTGCCAGTAGTTCCTGAGATCTTTGCCTGCACTGTAGGTCAGAAACCTAGCAAGGCCAAATATTATCTTGATGATCCTGCTGATGTCTTGAAGTTGCTTCAAGGCCTTGGTGCTTCATCTAAGCCAAAGTCAAGGCATCTAGCACAATTCCAAGTTTCTTTTGAGAGCACGGTTTGAGTTATTGGTTGCTTGTGCTTCTTCTCTTGTTGAGAGGATTAATATTCTTCACATGTGAATCAGGGAATGTTAGGTTATTAATGTTGCCCCTGACATATATGGTGGGACCTTGCTGTTGCAGATAGGATTCTTTGCGTTCAGTAGTGCGGTAATGAGCTTGACAAATTCTTCTCACGTAAATGGTTACATCAAATTGTTGTATTTGCTGGTGCCACCTATAGCTGTAGTTGTTCCTAGAACTGTAGAACATATAGTTGTTTGCATTGAACATGAGGCACCAAATAGCTTGTACAGTTACACTATTTTTCTTCACTATACATAATGACGATCTGGTTTGAGATATCTTGCTTCAGCCCAATGGATAATCCCTGACCTTGATCAAATGAAAGAAATTTTTCTAGGAAAAGTTATTAAATTACTACCCACAAATATGCTTCAATTTTAACGAATTAAAAATACAAATTTTTTTATATCACATAATAATTAAAGTTTAAGTAGTATTTTCTTGAGCATCCACAAGGTTGGAACGAGGAACAATATAGGAAAGTCTTCAATCAAGATGGCTTGGACAGTTGGACTATGTCTTGGCTATTCTGAAATCCAGGGAATCATGCCGACAATTCCCAATGGATACATGAGAAGGGGTTATTAGTCTTCTCTCTAGTTACTTGGAAATTTTCGATATATTAGTAATTACAATTCATCGCTTTACTTTTTTGAAGTAAAAGCCTAAGAATCAAATTCGATATTCCATGTAATAAATGTAGTAATGAGTGTTTGGAATTTGGAGTCTTCTCAGCACATGTTCACCTATGGAAACGTTTGTGGAATATGGATATCCGTCTGAATACTAAGCATTTTGTGTGGAGGACCATCAAGTTGTTGGTTGTTATTGCCCAATTTTGACTAAGAACAAAAATCAATTAATAGGCAATGTTATAAATTATATATATTCCATTAATAGTGTATACTTCAAAAATAACAGGAAAAAAACAAAGAGTCAGTACGGCCCATAATTCAATGTGAAGTCCGTTATACTCTTTCTTCTTCGGCGAATTCCATGAGTAGCTGATGCTGTGATTTTCGAACAATGGTAGTGCAGATACAGACATGGTGTGTAGTTAAACATGACATAATATTAAAGCTTTGTTGAACATCGGATATATTTAGGCTTCAGCAACAAATAATATGAAGATAATATCGTAATAATCTTTCATCAATTGCTATACACTGTTAATATAAAAACTTATACAATTAACCAATAAAAATTTACCGAAAAATATTAATTATTAGTTTATTAGTTTTTATTAGTAGGAGAAAAATTAAACCTACAACTTTTTTTCTTTTTTAATCACTCAATCATTTTATATCTCTTATTAAAAATAATTAAAAAAAATATTAATTTTAAGATTAAGTATAATAAAAATCAATAAATTTAAAATATAGATGTTATTGAATTACCGTCTAAGTATAAAACTGTTTGGTGCATAACATATTTTTCAAAAAAAAAATGACAAAATAATTTGAAAAACTAAATTAAATAACAATTAAAAGATCAAACTAAAATTTAAATGAAATTGACAAACATTATACATTTGTACTCTTACTTTTTTTCTACTTCTCAATTTTAAAAGTAATTGGCATAGTAATTATGATAATTGACAATGATGTTACGAGATATATTGATGGACAGAGGCTCATGTCAAATCAAAATGAATAAATGTTGGCGATGGATGTACCTTTGTAATGCAGAGACAGAATCCGTGGAGCATTTGGCATGTCATTGCACTTTGCACTTATAATATAAATAATGCTGTGTTAAAGTTAAAGGAAGACATGGGCGGTTAGCATGGATGGCCATTGTTGATGGAGGCAAGTCTTGGGTGGATAGGATGCAAGTATAGCACAATATTTAAAGCAACACCATGACAAAAAATGTGAGAAAAAATGTGTACCAAATTTATGTATATTTTTGCATAATTAAAAAGAAGAGGGAAACGTTAAATAAAATAGTTGATGTTGTTGGAGATCAAGATAAAAAAATAAAAATGTAGAAATAATATAACCCACAAATAGAGAAGCTTGTTATTACCTGTGGACTCGGGGAAACGAGATCGAAGACACTGCTCATTGCTACTCAACATGAAGGTTGGAGCCTTTTGGCCAGCCAGGCTTGTCAGAGCTGGGAATGAGATGTTGTTTTTTTTTTTTCTTTCTGAATTGATTGAGATGAGGGCGAGCCCTGGTGCAGCGGTAAAGTTGTGTCTTGGTGACTTGTTGGTCATGGGTTCGAATCCGGAAAAAGCCTTTGCATATGTAAGGGCAAGGCTGCGTACAATATCCCTCCCTCATACCTTCGCATAACGAAGAGCCTCTGGACAATGGGGTACGAAGTTTTTTTTCTGAATTGATTGAGATGATGATAATACAACAGATTAATGTTCCTAGATCTGTGATATATATATTTTTTATCATGATATATTTCTTGTTAGAAGTAATTATCAATTTTTATCGGAAATTATGAGTACATATATTTTTCTCCTAATTAACAACATTTATTTCATAACCAAGAATCACACTTGATTAAAAGATATAAACTAGTATCACTTATATCAACCATGTTAATTAGATCTTTATTATATATTGTTGTGGAATAGTGATAGTTTGGCGCCTTACTCGCTCGAATGGATCCTAATGTCTTTTATGCAGTTTCAGTGAAGCAATTATAATGCACTGACTGCACAGTGGAAAGAAACATGGATCACTTTCTGTGTTAAATTTATATGGGCTCAGTTGCTTATTATTATAGTACGTCGATCTGAGTCTCACAAAGTCTGCCACTCTACTGCATCAATATATTACTAATATTTTTCTACAATAATAATATTAATTCCAATAAACATTAACATAATGATCACATAATTGAGATTGATAATATCAATATAATTGACAGACTATAACTGTCCAAATAATCCAAGAATATGTAACATGGAGGCAGGCAACTGATGGATTTAAATACTAAAATTGTTGTCTATCTCCTTTATTGTATATGTTGTTGGGGTACGGTCTATCAAAATTTATGAGTACTTCTAAAAAAAAAAAAAGAACAAGACAAATTTTCACGTGATAAATGTTAGTATTATGAAATTTTAACACAAGATATTCCGCTTTGGGGGTGGTGGCACCATCAGTTTAGGTCTTGATTTTGGCTCTTGCCAAGCCAAACAATTTTTGATTAATCACCTACAGTTGAAGTCAATCCACAAGTAATGTTTTTTTGTTTCCTCCTTGTTGTCTTCCTCTATTTATCATATTATTCATGCAAAACTCATAAGCTGGATTGGACTCATCAGATCAGTGTCTTGTTTTCCTCTCTGCAGGGAATAAGCACAGGCTTGGTAGCTAATCAAAATGATTCTTTCCAGTTTTCCACTTTGATGAATGGTGGTACTCAATGTGCATTGTTGATGATATTTATGATGAAGACATGCTTGAGGAGTTGAGGGCATATAACATATAACATGAAATTATTTTAGTTTAATCAGAAATTTCAAGCTTAAGTTTTAAATGCACAAATGCTTTAAATACTTAAGAAAAAAAAAGTTTACTGTGCCAGAATCATCGAAGATACATGTGATTTATAAGAATAAAAGTTACATATTAAGCAGTATTAATAATTGGTCAGCAGCCAAAAGCCAAGTTATCTCAGTCAGAGCCTTGGTGTTGGTGCTAGCCCAATTCCAATTTCACCGTTAATTGCCATGATTCTTCCCTTGTTGTGAGTCGTTGAATGTTTGGTTAATCTTAACTTGAAAACAAAAAGTGGGACCTTGCTGCTGTTATTCTTTGCAGCTGAACCCGTTTCCAGGCCTTTTGGAAGCTCTTTATCTATGAAGAATGCTCAAAGAATCAAAAGTATATTAATGACAAAGGAAAACTTATTATATTATAAATGTTATTTTATAATAAAAATTAAAAATATTTAGATTAAAATGTAATTTTTGTTTATTTTTTTAATCCATAATTTTAGTCATCATATTTTTTAATTAAAATATTTTGTCTTTTATTTTTTTAAAAATTCACATTTTTAATTCCCTATTTTTTAGTTAAAAATTTCATCACCTACTTTTAAAAAAACTTGTGATTTTAATCTGTTTTTTCAATTTCATAGTTGACTATATACTTTTTTAATTCTTTTTTTAATAAATTTAGTTTGTTAGAAATTAAATAATTTAAAAAAATATATTTGTCATGTAAATAATTAATAGATGTGTATCCGTCTTTATTTACAAAATACATAATTAAGAGTTGACCCACGCTTATTAATCATAATAACTAAAATTATTGATTTTTTAAAAGTGATAAATGTCTCAATTAAAAAATGAGAGTCCAAAATTAAAAATAAGAAATGAAATATCTCAATTAAAAAATAGGAGAACTAAAATTATATATTTAAGAAAATAGGAAAATGAAAAAGATATTTTAGCCAAATATTTAATGTATTGTGTTTGATAGTGTTTAACAAACACTGTTTTTCAAAATATTGTTAACGAGATTGCTTATTTTTTTATTTTGATAAAATGAGGAAGATTATGCATAAGATGACTATTCCCTTTTGGAGTAATGCTGTTTTTATAATACATCTTTACAATTATTTTAAATTTATCTTATTCGATATTTGTCTCTCCTCTTTTTTTCTCCTTCTTGCATACATGTTGTAACTTGTAAGATTAATAAGTATTAGTTCTTCTCGTGTGCAAAGTAACGTCAATTTTTATTTTTTATTTTTAATTTGTTGGTGCCTCCTACTCCTAGAGCCGTAGTTCAGTAGTTGTGCTTGATTTGTGAACCCTATAGTTGTTTGCACTGAACAAGGGGTACCCTGCAATAACATTTTTGCTCGGCACCATGCAATAAAATGTCCCATTAAACTATTTTCTTTAACAGTAACATATTTTTTTTTCAATATAATTAGAGCAATAATTTATGACTTAATCATACTTAAATTTTTTCTTTCTCTTATGTTTTGTAAGAATTAAACTTAGATTTTTCCTATAAATTTAGCATGTATTTTTAATTGAGTAACACTTAGTTGACAATTACATTGTAATTTTTTTTAGATCTCTTTCAATCTAATTGGTTATCCGTGACCATGACCAAATTAAACTCAATTCCTAGCCAGAAATATGAATCCCATTGAGGAAGAATAATGATTAAAAATATAAGATGGGTTAAGTGGTTAACGAAGAAAAGGAGACGAGAAAGATATTATGGATTTAACAACTCTTGTTAACAAAAAATCATCTATTAAAAACTAATATTTATTGATAAAAAAATCAATAAATAATTATAAACTTAAACATGGGAAAATGAGGATTGAAAAAATGAAAGTATCAAAATATTGCAATGGAGAGAATTTCTTTATTTAAAAAAATGGAAATTGTTTCCGGCAGAGTGGCAATATACATAGAGTGGATTTCTTCAAAGAAATTAAAAGAAAGTGAAAGAATTTGAGGGTTTAATTAAGCTGATAATTAAAGGCTGGTTGGCTTGCGTGATGACTGATGGTTACCATTTACCAACCTATGGCCTTTGGGTGGCCGGCAGTGGTAGCTAGGGAAGAATTAGCTGTGTTCAAGGCCATGCTAAATTTATTAATAACATTATATAGTTATATAATATTTTCTATAACTTTTTCTTTTTTTTCTACCACCTTACTTATTTTATTTTATGAGAAAAACATGGATGTATTCATTATGTAAAATATTTTCACAATTCTATCATGATAAGTTTATTAGTATATGATTATTAAATTTTTTATTTTTTATTTTGCTATATCTTGTGAAAATACAAAAAAAAATTAAAAATCTTACTGGCCAGTTTGACAGTGTCCAAAGAATACTTGTTAAAGAATTAATAGACTTTTTTATATTAAAAACTTAAAATTATAAAAGAATACATTTTTATGTATCTTAATAAATAAATAAGACTTTATTCTTTTACTTTGTTTTGCCTTTTTGTCTAAATATAATTTGTAGTACCAACCTATTGAACTCAAACTATATTTTTATATTTTGAGGTTTTATCTAGAGAATCTATCTCAATTGATTAAACATGATATATGAATTATTATAAATTTTTTAATTTTAACTTTAATTTTTATAAATAAAAAATATAAATTAATTAAATTGTCTTTTCTTAATTTTCATTGGTATTTTTATTCCTCAATTTTTTTTTATCAATTTTTAATTTTTAATTTATTTTTATTACTTAACATTAATTCTTATTTTATTCATTTTTAGTCTCTAATCAATAGAATTAATAAAATCGTCCAGCAAGCATTCAATCTTCCAAGTGTCAACACCTCATTCATTTGCACGTGTTGTTGTTTCATGGCCCCACTTATTTTTACTTTTCTGTACTCTCTTCTTCTCTCTTTTGTTTTTTTATCACCGTGCAAATACTTCAGTAAAACTTGTGCTGTAATTTTTTTGGGTCACTTCCAACATGCTTTGGTACAGCCTTAAAAAAAGGAAACTCACCAATTAACCAACATTTTTTTTTTTACTTCTCTCTATTACTCTCTCACTTTCAGTTTTTTATTTTTAAAAAACCCTGCAAATGCAAGGAGTTCCCCTCTAGTTTTTATATATTTTAAATTAATTTTGAACGATAAAAATACATAAATAAAACTAAAAATAGGCAAGAAATTTTTTAAGAACTAAAAATGCTGACAAAAAGTTTATAAGGACTCAAAATTGTTAAATAAGTTTTAAAGAACTAAAAATAAAAATAAAAAAAACGTAGAAGAATTAAAAACTTCATTAACTCAAAAAATATTCTTAAGGCGTTACTACGTTAGCAGTTACCATTAACCTATCCTATGTCTATCAGACTATCATCACATTGTTGAAATCCAAGCTAGGCATAGGGACTTAGGGAGGGAATCACAAAAAGTGTCCAATAGTTTGTTAGGAATAGTCATCACAGCTGACAAAAGGACACTATCCATATCGCACAAGCAAGGGACGTTGTAGATTATTGAATTCCAATTAGTAGTATATAGCTTTTGTTTAGTGATAGATTCATATTAAATTATATATGAATTTCATGGAGTACATTGTAGACTCATACTCGTTATTCGTTACTTGCACTAAAAACTATTATATTCTCACCTGCATATGAGATCGAGCTAGTTGAGGTGATCTCCCTCAAAATGTTCTATATTTTCGTGTAATTTATTTTTCACTATTTGTAAGATGGCCCTTTTACGTTGATTTTTTTTAAACCTAGTTTAGCTTTGCCATTGACTAATAGCATTGGATCATACATCAGAGTGTAAAGTGATCAGAATTAATTTTTAAATGTATATACTGTAATAAAATTGTGCATATAGTATGTAAATATGAGTGCAAATTAATCATGTGTACCAATCATTGCTCAAAATACTATACTGGCATTGATTTATATATTCACTACCTACAAACTTGATTTTGGCGAGAGAAAAAAAAACATTGATTATTTTTGTTTTCTATCAATAAGAAGGTTCGGTATATGTCTTGAAAATATTCCATGTTTAATTTTCCCAAAAATAAAGTACCCAAATAATGGCGAACATGGGATGAGTGAATGGCCAAAAACAAAATAAAGGTTGAATATACTAGCTAGAGAAGATGAGTTAATAATGCTTCTGACATGATTGGAATTGTACCAATGTATTTGAAGCTGCTTACATTGAGGAATTAATTGTTTGTTTTTTTTTTTGCAAACAAAAAATATAGGCAAACTAGGTTACAGAATCTCATCAGGACAAAAACAGTTTCGGACCAAAAAAACACTTACAGAAATAATTAAATACTATTACTCGTGATTTAATGTTATTACTTGTTATCACATGGAAATACACCCAAACTGAGTAGCAAAATGGCTCAGCCTATGGAATTTTGGGAGAAGATAGTCACTGCAGCAACTAACCAGTTGCATAAATTTGTAAACAAATTTCTTTTTTTTTTGTCTACCTGATAGTTCAGTATGACATATCTCTGTTTAATTTCCTGATACTGCATTAGGAAAAGAGAAAGGAAGGAGAGACTGTTTTGTAATTTTGTTGTTTGTCTCGGGAAGGAATACAAAATTGTCCACATTTGTCTTGCACTGTCACAGTGTCACTATTTGCTTTCTCCTTTTGGGGGAATTATATATATATATATATATATATATATATATATATATATATATAATGTACGTTCAGTAGTCTAGCTGATCTTGATGAATTCAACAAGCATCACTTGAATGGGCAATAGCAATGCTACACAACAGTGTCATCACGTGGCATGACATAATAGCCATATATATATATAGTCAACATTATTGGCTAAGACAGCTTGGTCTTGAAAACCATCATGATCATGGTTTGTGGTAACTAGATCTGTCCCCATGATCATTAATTAAGTTGTATTTGCTGATTGCACCATAAGAAAAAGATGTAGTGGAATTTTGATATATAGTAATAACTAATTCTTGGTGATTCTACAAATTCATCATAATACTAATCATCCTTTGCCCTTGTGATTCTGAAGTTATCACTACTAGTCAAGACTAAAAACAGAAGAAAAAGTAATGATGGGCAGGGATGAAATTAACCTCATGTTCATTCGTGGCTCCATGCTGGTCTGGACCACAAAACAATTCATTTTATGAAAAAAAGGGTAGCTATAATGATACAAATTGTTATAAGATATTATATGAAAAAGGAATGCCTATTAGTGAGGGCATCAACACTCATATGAGATCTATGTTATTTTTTTCTTGTGTGTGGGTAGGAGAGGGGGTCCATTATCCATTTTGATGTCAAAAATACAAAATGCTATTATAGCAACAAATTTTACTGGGAAAAGCATGTCGTATGTGCAGCATAGTAAATTCATGGTTTCAGTTTCTATAATATTTAAGGTGTAATATTTTCATGCAAGTCGTACTAACTTATAAGCTCTTCTACATCATGAATAAAAAAAACAATAATGATTTAAGTAATTTTTATTTTCAATATACATGGTACAAATCATTTAATAGACCAACAAGAAAACACACTCGATTAATTAATGCAATGTTGACATTATCAATGTGAACCACTACCTTCAATATTTAACTATAATCTGAGACTTAGATATTGATATCCCTTGCAGAATATATAGCGGGGATTTTATGTTAAAAATGTAATTTGACAAGAGAAAGAAACTAATGTGAAACCCTTTTACAGCCTTACCACATGGCAGCGGTAATAGCTAAATTTGGCAAGAGAGAATATTTGTTTGTCACTAGTGCTTATTACCCTTTTACATATTTTGTTCGTTTTAAAGGAAGATGAAATGAATTTTAACAAAATTAATTCGAAATCATTAAATACAATTTAAATATGTCTTCAAATCAATTTAGTCACAAATAATTAACTGTGGAATTGTGTGTAAATTTTGTATAATTTTTAATTAGCTAATAGTTTAAGAGTTACACTTAAATCAAATATTTAAAATCCAACAAATTAAAAATTAATTCAGATATAAGAATCAGACTTATTATATCCTATAAAAATGTGAGTTTAAATCTTGATGTAAATGAAAAGATCATAAATTATCCATAAATTTCTTTATAAACACTTAATAAAGTCTTGAGGTATGTCTTAATGACTTTCACTTATAAAAAAGGAAATAATTAGATTATGGTTAGGACTTTACCAGTGATAAACTTTCACTTATAAAAAAAGAAATGATCAGATTATGGTTAGGACTTTACTACTGATACAACAAAGAGTCTGAGAAATGAAGGTAGACAATAATGGCGCGGTTCATGATTCTCTCCATTTACTATTATTATGATCCTCTCTCTTGCTATGCCTATGGTCCACTAGTCCCCATTTGCTTTTTCAGTTTCTTTTTCTTGTCTCTTTTGCCTTTCCCCTTCTCTTTTTCCTTTCACACACCACACTCTCCAAACCCACTGTTTCAGTTTCTGCTAACACCTCTCCTTTCTCAGTGTGCCCCCATTTCTCCAATCTCAATAATGTTTTAGGGTTTTCCCTCCTTTCTCAGAGCTTGCATTTCCCAGGATCAATGGCAAAGCTCCATTTTGCGTTCAGTTTCTCACTTTTGTTTCTACTCAGCAATGCCTCAGCTGCACCATCCACCACTTTACCCGCCAGTGAGTAATACCTCATTTTCTTCTTCCACTTCTGTTTCACTCATTTTAGTTCTTTTTTTTAACAGTTTGTTCCTTGTTCCAGAGATTGTTAGTGGGTTTCTCTCAAATGCCGTTCCTGCGTTCACCAAATGGGTCTGGTCACTCAAAGCACCCACCAAAACCGGTATGAAACTTTACAAAGTAGATTGCATTTTCTTTTTGTTTCTTTTCAATTTTGAAGTTTTTGGTTATGTGGAATTGAAATGTTTCAGCGATTGGTGCGAAGTCGATGATGAAGTTCGAGAGTGGGTACACTGTGGAAACTGTGTTTGATGGAAGCAAGCTTGGAATTGAGCCTTATGCAGTTGAGGTGTTGGCCAATGGGGAGCTTCTTATTCTGGATTCGGCTAATAGTAACATTTATAGGATTTCGTCCTCGCTTTCTTTGAGTAAGTGTGTGTTTATTTGGTAGGATGGTAGCTTAAGTTTGTGATCTGACTTGTTTGATTTATCTATTATTTAATTTAGTTTTGTAAAATCAGCATAACTAGGTGCATGTTTAGTTCTCGGTTGCAAAATTACGTTTGAAGCAAAAGTCACTTTGCCAACGGATCAGGACCCTTGTTTATGTGTTCACTTTGCTTTTATCTTTTGGATTTACATTGGAACGTGCGTCGTAACATTTCCAACTGCAAACCAAACATGCACTAGGTTGTTAGACTTTTTGCATTGTGGAATCACAAAAGATTTGAATCAATGTGCTATGTGCTAAGCATGATATCATGTCACTCTAGTAATTGCTTTTGAGGTTTATGAAAGATCATGTATCTCACTTTTGTAAGGTAACGGTAATGCATTTCGAACTTGTTGTGTATGTGGGACTTCTCTTTTTAATGTAGTTTCTCTGCCACACTTGAACCAATTTATATGAATGTATATATTTTCCTTACTTAAAGAATGGCATGTGCAATGCAATTTTGCAGATACCAGACCAAAGCTGGTGGCAGGATCTGCTGAAGGATATTCTGGACATGTTGATGGAAGGCTTAGGGAGGCCAGGATGAATCACCCAAAGGGGATAGCGGTTGATAACCGAGGAAATATCTATATTGCAGATATAATGAATATGGCAATTAGGAAAATTAGTGATTCAGGCAAGCATTATGTTATACTCTGAGCAATCCTTTGTCCTCCTCAGTCCTCTCCCCCATAAGACTTCTTTTCTACTTCTCACATTAGAATCGTAAATTGGAGCCTTTTATTTAGTTAAGGTTTCTGTTTTCAGGGGTCACAACAATTGCTGGCGGAAAATGGAGCCGGGGAGGGGGCCATATTGATGGTCCAAGTGAAGAAGCTAAATTTTCTAATGATTTTGATGTGGTTTATATTGGAAGTAGTTGTTCCCTACTTGTCATAGACAGGGGGAACCAAGCCATCAGGGAGATCCAACTACACTTTGATGATTGTGCTTATCAATACGAAAATGGACTTACACTTGGTAAACTAAATCAATCCAGAGTCTCCTTTCTCTAGAAAACCTTTTTGATTAATAAGATTGATTGTGGTCAATTTGCAGGAATTGCAATGCTTGTTGGGGCTGGCTTCTTTGGCTATATGCTTGCATTATTACAGCATAGACTTGGTACAATTGTAGCATCTCAGGATGTGAGTGCCTAGTATTGTCTTCTGCCCTCTGCCTTCTGATTCATTGTAGTAAATCTGATATAGACATCATAAATAAATATCATTGTCCATTGATGGAACTTCAATTAATCTAGATGCAGTAGATATCTGGAGTTATTTTGGGAAGTTCAACTGTTCTCAACTTTCCAATATATATCTCATTTCATGCTATGCTATATAGTTTTCAAATTATCATTTTTTCTTTTTAACTCAAGATTACCTATAGATACACTTGCCACAGAATTTAAACTTGTCCTTTGTTCTCTAAAACTGCCTAGTCTAATGTTGCTAAAATTGCTATGTGAATATATGAGAAATCTAGTCATTTATTCATCTGCTGCTTTTGTAGCTTGAGGGTGCAGCAATGTCTGGCATTTCACCAAGTCCATATCAAAAGCCCTTGAAGTCTGTCAGGCCTCCTTTAATTCCATCAGAAGATGAGTCGGATAAGCAAGAAGAAAGTTTCATTCGATCCATTGGGAAGCTTCTTACCAATGCTGGGGCATCAGTTGTGGAAATAATGGGAGCGTTATTTCCTGGTTTCAGAAAAAAACCACAGAGCTATGAATTTCAAAGCCAACCGCTGTTCCAGCAACCTCAAAAGCAAGTAAACGCTTGGCCTGTGCAAGAAAGTTTTGTGATTCCAGATGAAGATGAGCCTCCTTCAATTGACCCTAGATCCCCAACACCACGGAAAACGTATGCTTTCATGTCCCAGGATGCAGAAAAGATGCCACAACTTTGGCAAAGCCATGCATTCTATAGTGGATGGGGCGGAGATCTTCAGCAGCAGCAACAACTAAAACTTCAACAGCAGCAGCAGCAGCAACAGCAACAACAACTAAAACATCATCGCCATCTATATCATTCATCAGTCCCTCACACATACTATGAGCAAAGCCATGAGGAAATCAATGAGATAGTATTTGGGGCAGTGCAAGAGCAGGAAGGGAAGAAGGAAACTGTAGTTATCAAGCCTGTGGATTATGGTCAATCTCTCTATGATCATCACTATATTCGACCTCGAAACAGTTCTATGGGTCATATCAACAAGTACTAAGTATATACAACCACAAAGACTAGGAGTAATGAATCCCCAATCCAGCTTTAATTAGAGATGGGAGGATGAAATTAAGTACAGGAAGTATAATTAATATTTTCCTTTTAACAGTGAGATCCTTATAAGGATAAGCTGATCATCAGAATATTAGTTGTTCAATCAGTTTTGCCAGATTGTAGGTCGCTCTGGCCACATTTGAGGGTAAGATAAAAAAATTTTGGCATGCTGTTTCTTCTAGTGATGATGCTTAATGTACAGCAGAAGTTCTCTGCCATAAGATATATTACATATATTCTCAGCTCTTTTTGTCCTTGTTCCACTGAAAAGTTCTGACACGTTATGAGTATTTCTTCTTCTAGAAGTATAAACACCGTTAGATAACTTTACTCTGTATTTGTTATGTGGGTACCATACAAACATCTCATGTTTGCTATGATTCTAGTTCTAGACAAAGAAAAACTCCACCTAGTGGAGCATGCCAAAATTTCTGTTTGATTTGATCAATGCTTCAATTACCATTTTGCAGTTTTTCCAATTTCCAGATACAAACAATTTCAACAAATGGACTAAAAGGCTTATATTTTTGGTCTATCTAATTTAGTGTTTTTTAATTTTGTTTCTACAAAATGTTTTTTGTTTTAGTTCTTATAGAATATATTTGTTTTATTTTTTGTTCTAGATATATTTTAGATAATATTTTAAACAGTAAAAAAATGTTATCTAAAATATTTTAAAGACAAAAATAAAATAATCAACAAAGACTAAAGAAAAAAAATGTTGGAGGAATGAAAATAACAAAAACCCCTAAATCATAGGTATAAAAATATATTTAAATCCACCTAATACTACTTTCTGAACATGATGGCGTAATTAAAACTTATAAGTATGCTGCTGAATTGAATTTCTCAATGTATTTAGATTGGTTGTGAAGGTGATAGAAGATAGATATTAATAGTGGTGACAAATGAATTGAGAGAATTGAAGGTGGTAATAATTGAGGTTTGAGAGTAATAATAGTTGAAGGTGGAAGCTGATAAGGCGAGTAACCACCGGAATGTGTCAACTCTAAATTTCCTCACAAGTGGATGACATGACATGACATGACATGCTGGGAGCCGCCACTAGCCACTGCATGTGAGTGACATTATGACATTTTGCATTATTAAATTCTTAAGATTTATTAAATAATTAAAAAATAATACTACTTGATTTTATTGGATCTAAAAGAAAAAACATCTTTAAACTAATTATTAAAAAAATATCCAAATTCATTTTTAAATTAAAATGGAACTTATAGCTGAATGTATGTTATGATATAATAGTTGCATTGAAATTTGAACATATGATTTTATGCATTTTATCCGGTATTCACCATCAAGATTGCATGGTGAGTTTGTCTATTATTATATGTGTTTAGTTTTCATTAAGATTTTAGATTTAAATTGTGGATAATTTTGGTGTTGAATTCAAGCATTGATATTCAAAATGAATTATCAGATGTTTTATTGACAGATATTTATACAACGAATTTTAAGTATTTATTATAGAATCATTGGCCAATATTACTTTTGACTATTTGATATCAAACACTTTAATGTACAATAGCAACATAATTTGTGGTTGTGTTGAACATTTTTATATTTATAGTTGACTTTTTTTAATATAATATTTAGCAAGATATTTTAGTTAGTTTTTAATTTTTTATTAGTTAAAAAATTTGTTTAACTATTTAATAAACAAATTATTTTTTTAAGTAATTTTAGTATTTTTTAAAATGTGACTTGAACTAACATTTTTAAAATGATGACTTATAGTTTTTATATTTTATTATTAAAAATTTATTCAATTTTCTTATCATTTTTTTAAATATATCATTATATATTTTTTAATTATTTCAATAACTAATTTTACTGAAAAATTATAATTTAATAAGTTAATTTAAAAACTTGTGGTTACCAATTATTAATTATTTTTTCAGTTTATAAGTAATAACTTTTTAGTTAGTTATGTTGAATATAAGAAAAGCAATTGCGAGGTCTATTCCAATTTTCATGTCCTGGGATTATTTTTATTTTATCAGCATATATAAACTAATAATTTAATTGGTCGCTAATCACCTTCATATAAAAGGGAATAAAAGGAAAATATTATAAGTAACTTAGTGCACGTTTGTAAAATATTTTTTTTCGCCAAAAATATATTTCTTGAAAAATTATATAAAAAATTAATAAAAAAAGTAATGACCTCTTTAAAATATGTTAATTAAGCATGCACTTAATATTTCCATACTAGTTACCATTCATAGTGAGAATGGCTTGGGAAGATCTCCCATTTCAACACGGTGTCAAACAGATGGATTATAAATTTAATCAGGATAAAAGAAAATCGTTAATTTATTTAATTTAAGGACTGTAAAAAATGTATCAAAAAATATAATTCACTAATAACTCATTTAATAAATAAAAATATCTATTCTATTAAGCATCTTTTATGGATGGATATTCAACCTATCTATTTGAATCATATAAAAATTTTGTTTTTCTAAAATTATTTTAATGAAATAAAATCAATATTTCTATATATTTTTGTATCTCAAACATTGTAGAATCTAGGACTCGGACTCTTAAAATCCTATATATACTCATCTAATGAACATTGGACTACTTGATCTAATGAGTCATCCAATTTAATACATTCATTCATTGTTTGTGGAACAAATTAGTTAAAGTTATACATAAATGGATCAAATAGTTAGTGAAAAAATGATTTGAATTGTCCCCTTTATATTCCAACGAGGAAAGTATGAGATGAAATCAAATGGATAGAAAGTCTCAAATTTGAATTGTTATGACATATTATTCATCAGCCAGAAGCTGCAAGGAGGGGTAAAAACTTAAAAGCAAGGAGGATGTGGATTGGGTTAATACATCCTCCTAGTTCTTGGCTCCTAGCTGTTGGGCAGAGGACTAGTTTTGTCTGTTTTGGTGTTTTTGGTGGTGCAGAAAACAAAACCAAGGTGCACAAAGTAAAAGCCTTCCAAGACCTTTTCAAGTGGGAAAGTACGGATATTTTTCAAATACCGTTGACAAAAAATATTGGATATAAGGAGATGGATCTGATTCTAAATTGGAACAACTTGGCCCATTATATTTTTTGAACAAATTGGAGCACACGATATTTCATTCAAAAAATATCAATGAGTTGAATTTGTTATGTGAGAAATGCCAACAAAAAAAAGGTAAACAGACTCTATATAACTTTTTGCAAATTTTAGTTTTAGTATCTAAACAATTTTTTTAGCGTTTTGGTTTCTATATTTTAGAAAAGTCTCTATATTTCCCAACCAAAATTTCTGGTCTTTTTTGGTGTATTTCTAACAGTTTGTTTATTAATTGAAAATGCACACATTACTGAAAATTATTATTATTTAATTTATTTACCATTAAATTATTACTATTTTAAAAATTATTTGCGAGCTTGTGACTCTAACAAAGTCTTCCTCAACACAATTAAATTAATACTCAAGTAACATCTTTCTCGAGAAGATGAGAAATGAGGAACACAGTTTGTTTTTTTTAAATGTTTTACTACAAACAGGACAAATTTACGAAACTGTCCTTAATTGGCATTTTTTTTCAATTAATTTTCCATTTCAGAAATTCCAGTGACAGAAACGTTAAAATTGTAAAATTGTTGCAAAGTGGAAAGAAGAGAGAAAAGGTGCGGTGGTGTTGAGTTATTTTGTTTCTCTGAAAATTCACAGAACTCGCACACACACACAACGCAAAAACTCGCTCCCTTCGCATCAGATCCGAATCTCTCTTCGTTTCGCCGATTCGGATCTCCGTCTTCGATTCCTTCTCCTCGCAATTGGATCCGATTTGAGCTTCTCGCCGTACACAATCACCGTCAATCATGAACCCGTTTTCTTCAGGAACGCGTTTGAGGTAAGCAATTTAATCCTTCTCTTCTTCGCTTCTTCGCGAATTGGATCAACATCAAGTGCACACACACGCGCACACGCACTCTCGCACTCTCGCTCATGTACAATGCGTTCGAATGCTTGTTATTCTTCGTGCTGGTTTTGTAGCTGAGTAGGACTTTGCGTTTCGGAGAATCTTAAATTATCTCCGCATTTTTATTTTAATTGAATTTGTTGCTGTTATTAGTTGTACGTTCGCGATTTTGTATTTTTCTTTTAGCTGAAATTAGTGATATATGTTGACATTGAAAATTCGTTTGGTTGCTGTATTTTGTTGTGCTTAGCTGGTTGAGGTTTTCTCGTAATGTCTGAATCGGATGTTGAAATTGAACTCTAGATTCTAGCGCCAAACTTGAATAAACATTGCACGTCTTCAGAGGTTCATTCGTGTATTTGTAAAAGCGTTGGAACAATTCATTAACCATATGTATTTCTGTATATTGCTAGGATAAGGTCTTAAGCATAGAGACACGTAGTTCCAACATTGTAAGCGACTGAGTGAGAGATCTTTATTAGTTTATTTGTCTCCCTTATCCATGGAATGTTACTGATGCTGTTCCTATTAAGTACCATGACCTACCAGATCGATCATGGATTTGAATGATTGAATCTGATGTCAAGGGTCGTATAGGTTGTTCATACTTATTTTATTTTATTTTTATTTCATTATTCCCCTTGTGAAGGAATGAATTTTCATATTAGCATCCTATGGTTTTTGGTTGCAATATGTGGCCAGTCTAGAGTCTCGCAATGAATTTGAAGCATTTTATTTTCACACTTAGCTAGTTTTGGGAGGGGGCAGTATGCTATGCCTTAAACACTCTTGCATTGATTTGCTTTGTTAATAGTGAGAGAATCTCTTGTCCTCCCCTTGTATTTTGACTTGTTGAGATAAAACATTGCATAAAAGAATTGAAATTACAATCCTACTATATTGTCACTGACAAAAAACGTGATTTGTGGTTGACTTTTTATTTCAAAATTTGTTTGGTTTGCAAAATCAAATACACTTTATTTTTCCAGGTTTCTTTCAAGTTGCAAAGATAATACATGTTTAATATTTAGTTTTTGTTTGTGGTTAATTATAATCAATATCTTTTACTTATCTGGTTCATATCCCAACTTGTAGGGACATGATTCGGGCCATACGTGCTTGTAAGACTGCAGCAGAAGAACGAGCTGTTGTAAGAAAAGAATGTGCTGCCATTCGCGCTGCAATAAATGAAAATGATAATGACTATAGACATCGGAATCTGGCTAAGCTAATGTTCATCCACATGCTTGGTTACCCCACACATTTTGGTCAAATGGAATGCCTCAAGTTGATAGCATCTCCTGAATTTCCAGAGAAGAGAATAGGTTATCTTGGCCTCATGTTGCTTCTTGATGAAAGACAAGAAGTTCTAATGTTGGTCACCAATTCTTTGAAACAGTATCCAGTTTTTAGTCAAAGTTCTGTTTATCTTTTTATATTGCCTGATTTTTACATTTCACTTTACAAATGTGTTATTTTGATCTTCTACTTACTGAAACAAAATGAAGAAAAAAAAATATTAATAATGGGTTAGTAGAGCCTTAACTGAATCACAGAGATCTTAATCACACAAATCAGTATATAGTGGGACTTGCTCTTTGTGCTTTAGGAAACATTTGTTCAGCAGAAATGGCCCGTGATCTTGCACCAGAGGTTGAGAGATTGCTGCAATTTCGAGATCCAAATATTCGCAAGAAGGTGACTTTCATTGTACTTCATGTTTAAATTCATACATATAGTAGAGGTCTACCTACTAACATCTTCCTAAGTACTTAGCGTGCAACAATTGGTTTCATAGTCTTGTCTATATTATCTCATGTCATTGTTTTGCGATCTCCCTATTTTCGTTTTCTAAATAATTATAGCCTTGTAATGTAATTTAATGTTTTTGAGTTATTAATAAAACTGTTCCCATTTAACTGCATGAATGATGAGTGATGACTAATCATTATTTATTCTCATAAATTAACTGTGCTCACTGCTATATAGGCAGCATTATGCTCTATAAGGATCATAAAGAAAGTTCCAGACTTGGCAGAAAATTTTATCAATCCTGCTACTTCCTTACTCAGAGAGAAGCATCATGGGGTTTTGATCACTGGGGTTCAGCTTTGTACAGATCTGTGTAAAATTAGCACTGAAGCTCTTGAACATATTAGGAAGGTAGTTTTTCATCTCTCATATTATATTGTCAATCATGTAGACGTAGTGTATTTTCCTAGAACTCACTTTGGATATTGATTGAAGATTTGAAGTAAACTTATCTACTATACTTAGCATGACAGATATTTTGTGCTGCAAATCAAACTATCCATATATGTGTATATACGTTCTTCTTGGTATTTGTGACTTGTGAGTTAAAACATTCATGAATTCTTGGCTTTCATTCTTGACAATTTTACAACTTTCAAGTAATTTAATGAAGTTATATTGTGGAATATGGAATTTGTAGAGTATATTAATTTGAAAGCCTTGTAATATTTGAAATGCTTTAGTTTAATTTTTTTTAGTGTTTGAGCATTTCTGATGAGCTAGTATTACAGGGTTTATAAACTCATGCTTTAAAAAAAATATCACACTGTTTAAGGTCACAGCATTGTGTTAGTTTTTGCAAGCAAGTCTGCTGGGTATAAATAGTAAATACTTAACATGTGAACTGTTAAGGGATAATATCAAGGTTCATACATGCAACTTTATGGTGTAAAAGTTAACCTCTGATTGCATTTTTTTATGAAGAACTCTGCAAATTGAGCCATGATTTTGGACAGCTTATGTTGTAACAAAACATTTTGTGAACAATTATTACAGAAATGCACAGATGGTTTGGTCAGAACTCTTAAGGATCTAGCCAATAGTCCATATTCACCAGAGTATGATATTGCTGGTATCACAGACCCATTTCTGCACATCAGATTGCTAAAACTTTTGCGAGTGTTGGGTGAAGGCAATGCTGATGCTAGCGACACCATGAATGACATACTTGCCCAGGTCAGTTGTGTGTTTATGATGAACTTTATGGTATTATATTATTATAGTGCTCATGCTGCAATGCTTGGGTTATTTGGCATTTCTGCATGGCTCCCTGCATGAACTTGTATGTTGAAAACCATTTAGAATATCTTGTCCACTTTCATGTGATTTGAATGATTGAGGCAAACCTTAGTACAAACACAAATTGATATGGATATTCTAGGAAAGATTGAAACGTTTTACTCGAGAGAAGTTTCATTTATTTAAGAAAATTTTTATTAGATCAAAGAGAAGTATAACTAGGAGTAAGATACAATATCCTCCAAATAGAAAAAAAACCAGAGACATCAAAGAACAAGAAAAAGTCAAGAATTGCAGCATGACTTCCTAGTGTCTCTGCACATCTAAATAGCGACTCCCTTGAAACTACCATAACTATGTAAGCACAATTCCAAAGAGAAGCCATGAACATCGTCCTGTCCTACAAAACAAATTTAGGGGCAAAGAGACATCCTTAATGCTACAAAAATTCTGCTTCTGCTAAATGCACCAAAGGGCTATCACGACGTGATTTATATGGCGTCAAACATTTATTGTGATTTTGGATGTTGGTGTGTTTGGGTGGACCTGGTCAGAAGATGTTTTATTACGTGTTTATGTAATGCAGAGTTGGTCAGTTTGGTTTTGCACTAATGTATGATTACTTTGTGGAATATACTTAAAGTTGAAGATTTTTTAAAAATCTTTGTTTTTTTTCTTGTATATGTGTAATGGGGAGAGCCAGAGAGGGGTCTTGTATTGTAAGTAGCTGTTGAAATGGAAACCCATTGATAAGCAGAAATTTTTTTCTATCAAATGCGAATTTAGCTGTATATTTGTATCTAATTCTTTGAAGGATTATAAGGAAGGAGGGTTGAAAGAGAAAGGATGGACTTTTGGTGTCTATGTATAATTGTATGCAATAAAAAATTATTTTTATTTTTGGTCAGGCACTAGTATTTATGCTGTAATTTTACATGTATGATTTGATCGCTGTTAGATGCACCAATTAACTGGCCATGCTAAGTTTTTAATAAATTGTGTTAACCACTTGTTGCAGTAATCAAGAGTTAGATCATTCATTTCAATATTCTTAGGTTTTGTTTGCTGTTTACCTAATCTGTTATGTGGGTAATGAATTTTAATCTACTATTGCTTATTGTTGGTGGCCATTTCTTCTGAAATTTAAGACTGATAATTTTTACACTTGCTGCCTGTTTTAGGTGGCTACGAAGACTGAGTCAAATAAAGTTGCAGGGAATGCCATTTTATATGAATGTGTTCAAACAATAATGAGCATTGAAGATAATGGTGGCTTACGTGTACTTGCCATTAATATCCTGGGAAGATTCTTGTCAAACCGTGACAACAATATCAGGTTTATTTCTGGTCATTGCTTCTCTTTCATAAGTAACTGAAAGTTTTGATTAAGACCTACTAACACCAGCACATTGAGCGTTCACATTGCAAAGTTCCACTATAAAAGCCAAAAGAAACATAAAAAATTAAGCACTGTAAGAGGTCTAAGATGTCTCCTACAACTAGGGAATAATGTTTTGTTACAGTCCAATGAATTGATACAAGAATCTAGGAAGTGCTCTTGATTAGTAGGATTGATATCTTGACCCCTTTATTAAATATTCTCCTGTTATGCTCCAACTTACAACTATAACACTCATGGCATGTGACCTGGATCTGTCTATTTTTTCAATGTCAGAATATCCAGATTTTTTCAGATGCCTGCAAATCAGTATGTTGACTGATATTAACTCAATATGAAGAGAGTAATCTCTTTTTTGATGTTAGTCCTTGTAAGCTTATCACTTGAAAAGGAACATCTAGGATTTTATTTTTAACTGGTATAGAAATGATCCCATTTGTCTATTACTGATCATTAATCATTATGACATGTTTCCCACTTTTCCTAATGCCTTTCTATAGGTGAATTGCTTACTGGATATGCAAGTGTTTGTGTGTGTGTGAGTGAGTGAGAGCAAGAGAGAGTCTTGAATGAATGACAACAATGTCTATAAAATCATTAGCATAATGATCTGGTGGATGTATTCTCTCCTATAATTCTGTGATTGATGGATGAGGTATGCAAAAAATAATTATGATTTAAGAAAGACTAGATTTGGTGCTATGCTGCTCAAGCAATGGAATGATGTCTTTGCATTCTCTATTGCATTTGTAGTTTTGTACAATGATTTGGTGCTTTTTGGACTGAGCTATAGTAAACTGGACATAGTTAATCATTTGAGCAATCAAATTATCGTCTTACCAATTTTACTATTTTCTTGATTTAACACATTTAAGAAGAAAATAAAAAAGATTGGGATCCCCAATATATTAATTACAACAAAGACTAGGTTTGTGGTTCGATTATATTTAATTAGCTGACACTTGCAATTAAGGACTTGACTGTATTCTGAAATTTCTGTAGTTTAAATTTATTTTGGTCAAAATCATGTTTGTAATAGACTGTTTGAGGAATATATGCCAGGCTGTGAATATTGTGGCTTTGGTTGTTGACAGAAAAAGGCAGCTCTAACTTCTATATTACTATAAAAGATGAAATTGTGTGCCCATTCAATTTCTTTAATTTAGCACGTTAAAAAGGCTGATTAATTAATATCGCATCTAGTGTTCTTCAAGCTCTATATTCATTCCATCCCTCTGTTTTTGTTTTTCTTTGAATTTAATTACTCAGTGAATCTTACTATTCTACCTTCTTCCTTTAGATATGTGGCATTAAACATGCTAATGAAGGCTGTAACTGCTGATGCTCAGGCAGTACAGAGGCACCGTGCAACCATTATAGAATGTGTGAAGGTATTTGATTTGTCTTCCCTCATTCAGTGACAAAGATGAGCTCTGTTTTACAATCCAAGGGGTTGATCATTTGACTCTTAACTTCAGGATTCAGATGCTTCGATTCGGAAAAGAGCCCTTGAACTTGTTTATGTTTTGGTGAATGAGACTAATGTGAAGCCCTTGGCAAAAGAGCTTATAGATTATCTGGAAGTCAGTGATCTTGATTTCAGAGAGGACCTTACTGCCAAAATTTGCTCCATTGTAGCAAAGTGAGTCATCATATTCTGAATGACATTCCTTTTTCAGTAAACTTCATTTGGTTTTATTTTATTTTATTTATTTTTTTGTGCTAGGAGAGAAGGATACCAACTATTTGCACTTTATCTCATTTTTTTTTCAGTATCCAATAATTTCTGGACCACTTATGATATTCCATCAATATAAGACGTTTGATTTGTCACAGGAACAGACTTTATTATTATTATTAGTTCTTTTAGAAGTATATAACTGTTTCTCATGTTAGTGATAGTGAACATGTTACCTATGTTGGTCATGCAATCATTGGTTTTTGGACATTTCTGTTCTCTCTCCCCTCTTTGGTAAAATGAAAAAGAAGCCATTTGGCCCATTTTACATTGGTCCTTATCTTTGTCACCCCCTGTCAATGTAGAACTAATAAGTTGAGATTTTCTTTAAATTGCACAACTCAATATATTTGGTTGACTAACATTTATTTATTAATGCTTCAGGTATTCCCCAGAGAAGATCTGGTATATTGATCAGATGCTCAAGGTTCTGTCTGAGGTATAGTATAAATATAAGACAGAAGCTTTTGTAGTGAATTAAAATCTTCCAGGTGAAAATACCAAAGCATGCTAGCTTTTTAGGGTATTCACGATCAGTGATGTGTGTTTATATGTGGATTTAATTCCTCTAAAGTAAAAAGTGAGTCACTAAAAAAGTGAGACATCTCAACCATAAACGAGAAATTAAGAGAGTAGATTTTAACAAATCCATGATTTGTTATGCATGTGCTCGTAATACCAGTCATTGATTTTCTCATTTATGTTTAAAAATTCTTGACTTTTTCTTCTAAAGTGAACTCTTCACTTTAGAGGAGCTTAATCCTTGTATGCAACATCCTATGAAATCATTTGGATGCTTAAAATCAGCTCTAAGGATAATGTTCATATTTTTCAACCTCCTATTATCATTTTATGATTTGGTGCTTTCACGTGTTGGTCACAAAATCAGCTCATGGTGTATTGTGATTATTGTTTGGAGGGTGTGCCTTGACACAATAGTAAGGTTGCTGCCTTATAACCTGGTGGTCACAAGTTCTAGTTGTGGAAATGACCTCTGTGCTGACAGTTGTGGCTGCATCTTACCTATCACGGCCCCCTCAATGCTGGGAGTTTCATGCATTGGGTTGTCCTTTTATTGTGATTTATGTTTTGTGCTTGCTGTTTCCACATTGAGCTATTCAATTTAGTTATAAATGTATATTGGGTGCATGTACTGATCTCTATTCTATGTTAGTAGGCTGGAAACTTTGTAAAAGATGAAGTATGGTATGCCTTAGTTGTTGTGATAAGCAATGCTTCTGAGCTTCATGGATATACAGTAAGAGCATTATACAGAGCATTTCAAACGTCAGCTGAACAGGTGCTCACTTCTGCTTTGACAAAATCTAGGCACATTGTTAATTTGCTTTTGATGCCTTTCATATAATATTACCTAATACTTTTCATCAGGAGACTCTAGTTCGAGTTACAGTGTGGTGCATTGGGGAGTATGGTGACATGTTAGTCAATAATGTTGGAATGCTAGACATAGAAGATCCAATAACAGTGAGTGCTACTGCTTGAAAAGTTTATACATTTGTCTAAACTGTTGCTTCAAGTTGCATGAATATGATATATCGCTTGTTTAACAAGTTGATCTATGTATTGGTCTCAAAAAGCTTCTAGTAAAAGATGTTCTGACAATCCCCTTCTTATGATGATTCTTTTTGTATGTCTCCTATTTGGATGATGGGTAATGACCGTGAAAGAAAAAAATTCCCTGGTCTCAGTACTAACTCATTGTCTCTTTTGTTATTCTCCATTATTTTAATTTGGAATGAGGTAATACGGATTTGGTTTACATGTTTGATTGGTATATTTAACATACTCTGGCAGAAACTGCTCCAAGTTATTTGCCAATTTAATGAAATCTGGACATGATTTGTTCTTGGTGCTAAAACCATATATGCTAAGATTGTGACTTGCCTTTTTCATTTTAATTCTTATTGCATAGTTGGATTATTTTATACTGGGGGGAATGAGTTTATACCCCTTCCCATTGTGTCTTTTATTTCTTTGTAACAACTGATGCCTAAGTCTGCTTTGTACAGCACATAGGAAAATCTAAAAAAATGGTCTTTCATTGCATATAATTTTTTTAAAAAAATAAAATTTTTATCCTTCATTTTTTTCATGCTAGCAGGTGACTGAGTCCGATGCAGTTGATGTCATAGAGATTGCTATAAAACGCCATGCATCAGATCTTACCACAAAAGCGATGGCTTTGGTTGCACTATTAAAGCTCTCTTCACGTTTCCCTTCATGTTCAGAGTATGATCTGTTTTTCAAATGGTTTATTATCTATTACACACACCACACCTTAAATTGGATGATCTGTTTGCCAAGAACCATTTCGCTAAAAAGCTTAAGTTGTTAGGTGAAACCTCAGGAATGGTTTTGTATCTAGCAGGCTCCCTCACAAAAGAGCCCTTTTGGGATCTTAAGTGTAGGAAATGCATAGGCCCACCTTACTTTGGGCTAAAATTCAACATTTATTTAGAATAATGGAGGTGGAAAGGATTGAACTGATGACCACTTGGTCGTAGAGGCTGTGACACCATATCAAGAACCAACTCTTCCAAAAAGTTTAAACTATTAGGTGAACATTCATGAATGGTTTTAATTCTAATAGTGTTGTTTCTTTTCATGCCTTTTTATTTTAGAGGAATTAAGAATGTAATATTCTAGTATAAATTCAGCAGACCAGGTTCGGTAGTTTTAAAATGTTTAATTTGTATCCATGCAATTTGATCTCTGTGAGAAATCAGGGGAACTTTTTTCATCCTTGGTCGTCCTCCCTTCTTACTCCCCATGCCTAAGACTTGTGCAACCAGTGCAAGTTTATTTATTTCCTCTTATATTTGTATATTTGACCTGGAAATTTTATTCTCTTTTGAATATGAATATAGGAGGATCAAAGAAATTATTGTTCAGTTCAAAGGGAGCTTTGTGCTAGAATTGCAGCAGAGGGCTATTGAATTCAGTTCGATTATTTCAAAGCATCAAAATATTAGGTGAGGTTAATTAATCTGCTTTTTATATTGTATCAAGATCACGGAATTGTACAACACTTTCATAAGAAACTGTCATTGTGCAGGTCTACACTTGTAGAAAGGATGCCAGTTTTGGATGAGGCAACTTACATTGGTAGGAGGGCTGGGTCTCTGCCAGGCGCAGCTTCAACTCCAACTGCACCTTCATTTAATCTTCCAAATGGAGTAGCCAAACCTGTGGCTCCTCTTGTAGATCTACTTGATCTAAGTTCAGATGATGCTCCTGCTCCGAGCTCTTCTGGTGGAGGAGATATTCTTCAGGACCTTCTTGGTGTTGATCTGTCACCAGCATCACAACAATCTGGTTAGTATTTGTAGTGTATCTTATAAATTATTATGATGCCCGAAAAACTAAATATTTTTTGTATTAAATAAGTACCATCATTGTTTATGCATCTTTGCTTTTCTCCAAGATAGCTGGTACTGTTTTATGAGGCCTTCTTTAGTTTTTGAGCCACTTGATTCATAGGAAAAACCATTATGAAGAACCTTTTTCCAAATGGATTTATTGAAAATTTAGTTTTTGATAAAACCCAATGACATTGTTTGATCCATGTAACTTAACCCATCTAATGGGATAAGGCTTTGGTGGTGGTGCTTGTTGTCATTTTGATTTGTTAAACAAACATGCAAACTTATTCATTTTTCCTTATTGTGAATACTGAATAATTCCATCAAACATATTTGTAGTATGTCTGACTTTATTTGCATTTTTAGTTGCTGGCCAAGCTTCAAAAAGTGGCAACGATGTTCTTTTGGATCTTCTGTCTATCGGATCACCTTCTGCTGAAAGCAGCTCATCTACAGTAGACATCTTATCCTCCAATTCGAGTAACAAAGCACCAGTTTCTTCATCATTGGATGGTCTCTCATCTCTTTCACTTTCGACAAAAACAACTTCAAATGCTGCTCCTATGATGAATTTATTGGATGGTTTTGCCCCCAGCCCGCCAACAGGTTGTAAACTTTGTTTAGCATTTGGGCATTATCATTGAATGAAATATAGTCAAAGTATTGATTCCTTGTCCTTTCTTATCTTGAGTAGAAAACAATGGATCGGTTTATCCATCAGTAACTGCATTTGAGAGCAGCTCCTTGAGGTTGACATTCAATTTCTCAAAACAACCAGGAAACCCACAAACAACAGTTATCCAGGCTACTTTTATGAATTTGTCCTCCAATTCATATACAGATTTTGTTTTTCAAGCAGCAGTTCCTAAGGTATGCCAATCAGTATGTTATTAAGCTTTTTGCATGCAGTGCTAAGATCATCATCATTATTGTAATTATAAAGATATAATTTGAATTTACTGCTTTTAACAATATCATGATCTTCATTGTTATAATGGTAACTTGAAGTTCCATGCTGGCTGTTTGTTTCTCTCAATTGATGAATTCTAGCGATAAAAATGTTTGTAGCTGTCAATAGCTTAATAATTTCCTTTGCATTAGTCTAGTTAGTTATCTGACCTATTGAGTGCTAAATAATTACATCTATTCTTTAATATTTGATAACTGTAAGCTGTTTTACTGGGTGCTCTGTTGGAATTTCAAAATCTCTTGAACTGCTTTGTTACCTTCCATCATCTAGTACTTACATATTTTGTTTTGACTTTCAGTTTCTTCAATTGCACTTAGATCCAGCTAGCAGCAATACTCTTCCCGCAAATGGGTCCATAACCCAAAGTTTGAAAATTACTAATAGCCAACATGGGAAGGTAGATGGTCTTTGTAACTATTGCTTTACTGTAAATATCTGTGTTCTACCATGTCCTTGTATGATTTAAATTCTAAACAGAATGTTGATCACTGGCATGTTGTTGCGAAACAGCTAGTTTATGCTTTATTTTGATAATTGATATTACATTCTGCAAAACTGCTAATGATTTGAGCCTGGGGGTTATTGAGTGTTCACTACTTTTCAGATTGTTCAATCAAAGCCAACAATGATATTTTAGTTAACTGCACAAGCTGTGAAACTGTCATTAGGCATTACAGTAAATCATATTTTTCATTGTTTTTTTTATAGTCTGGACTTACTTCAGATTATTAATGATGAATAATGTCTTTAATATTGGATTAATTTTTACTGTTGTGAAATTATGTAGCATAAGGGATTTATCTTGTATTTATAATTTTTACATAGTGGCTATCCTGCTATTTGCAATCTGCTATACCATTTTTGGGGCGGGCTGGCCAGTTCATGGCATTATCTGGGATTGACAACCATGGATTAAACTCCCCCCACCCACTCCTTTTCTCTGTTTGTACTTTGTGAGTATGTATATGGTGTACACTTTCTGAGATAATTTTCCTGTATGTACATTTGAATGTAATGTATAAGTGCTTCTTAGAGAAGACTTGATCGCTAGCAACTATTTTTTTCAGAAATCTCTTGTCATGCGTATAAGGATAGCATACAAGATAAATGGCAAGGATACACTGGAGGAAGGACAAGTCAATAACTTTCCTCATGGTTTATGAAGCCCAATGATCAGGGGTCATTAAGGTGATGCACAAAACCCATCGTTTTCCCCAGCACTCCATAATTATTGGTGCGGTTTTCATGTTTCATTCCTTCAATTGAGGAAGGTATGGTTCGACCATCTGGACCACTTTTTGGCTTAAATTTGAAGTCGATTTGGTGGCTTCACATCTTTGTTTTACCTTTTTCTTTTACTTAGGTGATTTATGTACATTAGTACAACATATTCCTGTATGAAAATGCCATAGTCAAATTTTTCCTCTCAAGCCACTGAGAGTTGTGTCCTATTGAGTACTTGAAGTGCTTTCTTGCTATTTTTTTGGAGGTAGTCGCTCGGTTTTGCTGTCTAAAGTTATAGTGTTGTTGAATGCAATTTGGTATCTTTTAGACGATTGATATATTTGATTTTATGTAATGTTTCCCCCTCAAGATTAATGAAATGTAATCTCAAAATTATATCAACTTTCTTGTTCGGCTTTTGACTGTTTAATTGAAATTTGAAAGTGAGGATTATCCATTGTGAAGTTTGTGATTCATTATCATCACCTATATAAACTTGGCAAGAGTATTTTATGGAAACTACTAGTTTCCCTAAATGCACATAAGCCCTTTCGATTTTAGGTCAATCAAAGAAAATTCTCAGTTCAAAATTCAACTCAACTCTGAACTTACCAAATCATGTGAAAAAGTGTAAATTTATCGTAAGTCAATATGCAAGGTTTGGTAAGTTTAAACGATTCCAGTGAGTTTTGAACCGCAAAAGATTTTTTGCAATTGACTTACAGCTGAAGAAAATTCGACGCATTTTAGCTTATATTATGAACATCAGGTGATCTAAGATGGCTAAGTCGGTGATCTGGTACAAGATGGTTCTTGGAAAGTCCAACTTCAAGACCGTCACATGGTGATGTAAGTTCCGATCAAGCTGTTAAATTCATTTAAGAATTCCGTGGATTCAAAGTTCTGTAGTTATTTTTAAATATCATTGTAAGTGAGAAGTGGAAGAAGGATGTCGTGGATGTAAGAAGAGTAGGAGATCGTATCATAGTCTTAAAATTGGTAGTGGGACAGGACACCTTTAATGTTATTAGTGGGTACGCACCTCAGGTTGGGTTAGCAGAACACTTTAAGGTAAAATTTTGGGAGGATCTAGAAGGGGTACTTCAGGATATACCCCAAGGAGAGAAAGTTTTCCTAGGAGGGGATCTCAATGGACATGTAGGTAGCGTGGCTAGAGGTTTTGAGGGGGTGCATGGGGGTTTTGGCCTAGGGGAGATGAATGGGGAGGGTAAATCCATCTTGGAGTTTTCAGAGGCTTTGGATCTTTCTATAGCCAATACATGGTTTAAGAAAAGAGAGGAACATCTTATCACTTACAAAAGTGGAGGGACATGTTCTCAGATAGATTTCTTCCTTATCAGGAAGTCTGATAGGAAGTATTGCTTGAACTGTAAAGTTATCCCGGGAGAGAGCTTGACTACCCAACATAGAGTTTTGGTTATGGACGTAAGAATTAGAGATAGGGCAAAGAGAAGAAGTCCTCTGGTAGCACCAAGGATCAAATGGTGGCACTTGAAGGGTGAGAAACAAGGAATCTTCCAACAAAAGATATGGGAGGGTTGGTGTGGACAATCACAAGGAAGTGCAAATGATATGTGGAACAAGATGTCCCAAGAGATTATTAAAGTGGCTAAAGAGACGTTGGGTGAATCTAGAGGTTTTGGACCTAGGGGTAAAGAATCGTGGTGGTGGAATGAAAATGTTCAGAGCAAAGTTAGAGTAAAAAAGGAGTGTTTCAAGGAGTGGTCTAGGTGTAGAAATTCTGAAACTTGGGATAAGTATAAAATAGCTAGAAATGAAACCAAGAAGGCGGTGAGTGAGGCAAGAGCCCAAGCTTTTGACGGACTATACCAAGCTCTAGGAACCAGGGACGGAGAAAGATCTATATATAGGCTTGCTAAGGGTAGAGAGAGGAAGACTAGAGATTTGGATCAAGTAAAGTGTGTTAAGGATGAAGAAGGCAAAGTCTTAGTGCATGAAAAAGATATCAAGGAAAGGTGGAAGGCGTATTTCCACAACTTATTTAATGATGGATATGGATATGACTCTAGCAGTCTAGACACAAGAGAAGAGGACCGGAACTATAAGTACTATCGTCGGATTCAGAAACAGGAAGTAAAGGAAGCGTTGAAAAGAATGAGTAATGGTAAGGCGGTGGGGCCAGACAACATACCTATTGAAGTGTGGAAAACTCTTGGAGATAGAGGTCTTGAGTGGCTCACCGAACTCTTTAACGAAATTATGAGGTCAAAATGCATGCCGGAGGAATGGAGGAGAAGCACGTTAGTGCCAATCTATAAGAACAAGGGGGATATACAAAATTGTGCAAATTATAGGGGAATCAAGCTCATGAGTCATACCATGAAATTATGGGAAAGAGTGATCGAACGGAGATTAAGAAAGGAGACTCAAGTTACTGAGAATCAATTTGGTTTCATGCCGGGAAGGTCGACCATGGAAGCGATTTATTTATTACGGCGGGTGATGGAGCAATATCGCATGGCCCAACAAGACTTGCACTTGATTTTTATTGACTTGGAGAAAGCGTATGATAGAGTGCCTAGAGAGATTTTGTGGAAAGCTCTAGAGAAGAAAGGGGTTAGGGTTGCATATATTCGAGCTATCCAAGATATGTATGATAGGGTATCGACTAGTGTTAGGACACAGGGTGGAGAGTCAGACGATTTTCCCATCACAATTGGTTTACATCAAGGGTCAACCCTTAGCCCCTACCTTTTTACCTTAATTCTGGATGTCCTCACGGAACAAATCCAAGAGATAGCGCCGAGATGCATGCTTTTTGCAGATGACATAGTCCTCCTTGGAGAGTCGAGGGAGGAATTGAATGAGAGGTTGGAAACTTGGAGACGAGCTCTAGAAACACATGGCTTTCGCCTAAGCAGAAGCAAATCGGAGTATACGGAATGTAAGTTCAACAAAAGAAGGAGGGTTTCTAACTCAGAGGTGAAAATAGGAGACCATATTATCCCTCAAGTCACACGGTTTAAATATCTTGGGTCTGTAATACAGGATGATGGGGAAATTGAAGGGGATGTGAATCATCGCATTCAAGCAGGATGGATGAAATGGAGAAAAGCATCGGGGGTGTTATGTGATGCAAAGGTACCGATCAAGCTAAAGGGAAAGTTTTATCGGACTGCGGTAAGACCGGCGATTTTGTACGGAACAGAATGCTGGGCGGTCAAGAGCCAACATGAGAATAAAGTCGGTGTAGCGGAGATGAGGATGTTGCGGTGGATGTGTGGTAAGACTCGACAGGATAAAATTAGAAACGAAGCTATTAGAGAGAGGGTTGGAGTAGCGCCTATTGTAGAGAAGATGGTGGAAAATAGACTTAGGTGGTTTGGGCATGTAGAGAGAAGACCGGTAGACTCTGTAGTGAGGAGAGTAGACCAGATGGAGAGAAGACAAACAATTCGAGGCAGAGGAAGACCCAAAAAGACTATAAGAGAGGTTATAAAAAAGGATCTCGAAATTAATGGTTTGGATAGAAGTATGGTACTTGATAGAACATTATGGCGGAAGTTGATCCATGTAGCCGACCCCACCTAGTGGGATAAGGCGTTGTTGTTGTTGTTGTTGTATCATTGTAAGTGAGAGTACGAGACTTGTGACAATATCAACTATCAAACCCCCTAGAAACATTTTAGGTTCGCGGATCCAAGGTGAATAAATAAAAGAGTCATTTATTGCATGCAGCACTCATGCACCGCACTAAAATCTTGTATATTTTTTTGGGTGTCAGATCCTAAGATTATTTATTTTTGAACTGTACTTTTTATTTTATTACTAACATGAAGAGAGAGGGTAACATTTTTTAAAGTAAATTGTCAAGAGTACATTAATATGATTAAATTACGTTGGAAATATACGGGAAAACATAAGATGATTAAATTGTGTTTCAAAAGATTTTTGCTAAACGGAACCTTTGTCAAACAGAAAAATGTTCAAGAACAGTTTTAAAAAATATAGTCAGTATGATTTTTTGGAATAATTTTCTAAGGTGTGAGAAAATGCTCTTGAATGAGTTTGATAAAAATATTCTTGAATTTGGTATACAAAAACTTGTTTACAAAATTAGCACACTATTTAGACAAAGAAAAACATAAATATCGAAAAATAAAAGAGCACAAAAAAACAGAGTCAGTTGGATGATTAAAAAAATAAAAAAGTTATACATCTGATTTCTCTGTTAATAAAAATAAATAATTATTTTTGTCCTTGAATATATAAAGAGCTGATAGATTCGTTTTTAAAAGATGAAAATTTAAATTTTAGTTTCCAGAAATGAAAAAGTGTGACAAATCTATTCATTCATCAATGTCTGTTTGTTACTGTTAATGAAAGAACTTATGTGAACATTTAAGACAAATTTAGTCATACTTTTCACATTTATAGACGAAAATGACTATTTATCCACCATATAATTTAATTTTCATCTTCCCTCTTTTTTAATCATTGCAAACATAACATTACTATAAATACTGGAAAAAAATAGGAAAGAATCATAAGTTAAAATAAATATAATATTGATTAATAATAATAATTTATCTGTTGCATTGAAATTTATATTGTGGCAACATTTGGTAATAACAAAATCAAATTGAGTCTCTTTTTTTTTTTGGTAAAGATTAACCTAATGTCGCATATTTTGGATAAGGTAATGTTGCATTAGAAATTTTAGAACAATAGACAAATTATGCTTATTAATTAATATTATGTTTATTATTATATTTGTTTTAACTTATATTTGTTTTTCTATTTTTTTAAGTATTTATTATAATGTTATGCTTACAACGATTAAAAAAGAAAGAGATAAAAATTAAATTATATTTTAAGTAAATAATATTTTTGTCCCTAAAAAAATAGTAGTTTGATAAATTTATTCTTAAATGTGTCACGTATGAACAGTAGATGGAAGTTGACAATTTTTTTTTTTACTTTTAAATATTAAAATTTAAATTTTTATCATTCGAAATAAATTTATCAGTGCTTTCTACACATAAAAATAATTATTTATCCAATTAATAATTAGTATTTAACCGAAAAGAAAAACAGGATATTTATCCTGATTTACTTTCAAGCTAAGTCCAGTTCCCAATAAAGACCGGGATTCTTGTGCTCTAACCCGTTTATAGATACAATTGATGAGGCAGACTAGCTGGGAGAGCCACGTAGTTCGTTCTCTCACTGTGGGAATGTAATTCACAACCATTTTCTTTTCCTTCTCTACCCCTGTTCTTGTCCGGTTTCTTATCCTCTCCCTTCTTCTCTATCACTGCCGCAGCACTTCCCCCTCCGCGTCAACATCACGGTTTCAACTTGAATCAGTCACGCTTCAGAAGGTCGTCGAACCTCGGCAGCAGCTTCGCCAACCTTGCCAAGTACGGATCTGAAACGCTTGTTGACCGCTGCTCAGATTTCGTTCTTACTCGGGTTTTGGATTCTACGCTTACCTAAGAAGCTTCTTCAACGAAAATGGATGGATTTTACAGTCTCATTATACGTTCTTTCGTTTCTTGGATTTTGCAATTTTTGGGACTAATTCTGCTATGCTTTTGCGTCGAACCATTGTGTTTTTCTTGCTGATTGGAAGGATTTTGGGTTTGACTATGGATATTTTTGGTGTGGTGAAGAATTGTTTTCTCTTGATCTGTGATAAAGAATACTGTGATGCCTATTAAATATTAGTTTGATTGATTTAGTGAGTCAATGCAATGCTCACAAGGTGTTTGGTTTAAGTACTCTGTGAAGTGAAGATGGTTTCATGATGTTTATGGTTAAAGGAAGAGGAGGGGACTGATGGTTCGTCGGAGGAATCGTTGCAACAGGATCAGGAAAGAGACGGGCAGAGAAGAAAAAAAGAAAAAGAGTAAAGAGAAAAAAGAAACCTATTTGGCTCTCCCACCCTAGTAGCCTGCGTCTACAATTGATATATAAGTATTCTCTACACAATATTCGTTTCTTACAAGTCTGGATCTTCAAGCTCTAAACACACTAACACTGTTTAAGATGCTAAGAAGTTGAATTTTTAATACTATTTGAAAGATTTGCAATAAATAAACAACTATAGCTAATAAATGTTATCTAAAGATTAAACAAAACATTTAGAACTATAACAGCAAAGACAAAAAAATGAATGGAGGGAGACTGTTTATTGCCATAGCAAATAATTCATTTTTTCCCCATAAATGTTTCGTTTTATATTTTTTCAGAAAAAAAAATATTGTGACAGAAGTCTCTAAGGTTATATAAATATTATACATCTTCACTTAATGCATGGGAATATTGTGCCGTAATTATCTTATTATAATGTCATAATAGTCTATTTTTTTAGAGATGCACTTTTTTTTATAGATAAAACTTACTTATTTCATTCCAAAGGAGTATATAAATACATTTTTCTTCTTTGTTAGTACTTTTTTTTTCCAACGTATTAGCACTTTTTTTTGTTCTGTGCAAGACTAAGACTAGTACATATAATATTCTACTTTAGCATTATGTGAGACTTCATAGAATTCAGATTTCAGACTATAGCATTTATATCGTCTGAATATACACACTTACCAATTCTTTTAGATTTCATCCCATCTTTGAAGATATTATAAAACCTTCGTTCTTAATTCTAAGAGCGATAACTTTGAAATATTATTATTTTAAACACCTCATTAATGTTAATTTTTTTTATTATATCATTTATAATACCTAAATTTTTCTTTCTTTTATATGTCTCTCGTGTTGAATAACATCGTGAGTGTTCATGTATTTTTTTTTTAATTCTAACTATGTCTTCTCATGTGAAACGCCATCTACATTCTAATTCATGCTTAACTCACCTCGTTTGCCCCATCTTAAACCCACCTCAAACATTGCAAACCCTGTTCTCCCTCACACTGAATCAATTTGAGAGAGACAAACATCATGAATCGATATCTTACCTGGCACAATATATCTCTTAATAAATAACAAGTACACATTGCAGAGTTTGGTATATTTCTATTTGAGATCCAGCCAACCACCAATACTAAACTAAATTTCTTTCTTTCTTTTCTATCCCCCTTCTTAAATTTGGGGTCACGTTGTGCCTAATCAAGTCACTTTGCTAAGGTATAGTCGGTGACCATATATAACAGATGTACCCCATTATTATTATGGGTCAATAATGAGGAGGTGGACAACCTTCCCTTTCCCCCCAGGCCCCAGCATCAAGGTGTGTGCTCTGTTTCTTACCCTTTTATTTAGCTTTAGGAAGTTGACCCAAAAGAATAATAAAGGCCTTGGCGTAACCAAGGTGGAGAATGGAGATATGTATTCCGGTTACTACGTGCTTTTGTCTGAAAATAGCGAGCAAAATATCAAAATTTAATTTCCTAAAGTGTAATTCATAGATTATTACTAATAGGTTTGCATTGGAATTGGAGCCCGTACCTTTTATATAAGTAGGTATTGAATCAGCACATGATGTAATGACAATTGGCTTAATGTAGGATTTTTCAAAGAATGAGCAAATTGTGAATAATATTTATAATGAAAGGGTTGGTTTGTTGATAGATAGAGTTGGAGAAAGGAAGTTTTCCCGTTCCAAATTTAGGATATACAACTAACCTCAATAAGAATTTACATCACAAATTTACTTGTAGATCTGACTTGTTAACAAAAGATTACTAAAATATGAAGTAAACCCAAAGACTTTTTAAGAGTTAAGACAACATTGAATGCGAGATCAATAGAGGAATAGCAGAAATGCGTGTAATTAACATTAATCAAGTTTTCGAAGAGAAATATAAAATATTAATATTGGATGCATTTGGCTTGCTTTCTATTTTTAGTTAATATGTTTTTACTAAAAATCAATTGTTTAATAACCATGCAAATCAATGCAACTTTTTTTAATCAATCGTAATTAGCAAAACATTTTTATTACAATTTTCAAATAATTATTATAAAAATTAATAAATTTATCAGACATCATAATTTGTGATTTAATCATGACATATGCATTATTTATTCTGGTTAAAAAAATACATTTCATATTTTTCTTATTTTAAGAATTCATGAAAAACAATTAAAACAACTAAAATCCCATTTCCTTAATTTTCTTCAAAAATCCCAAAAAACTTGAAAAAAACAAACAGAAAACAAATAAGAAACATCTTTTAGATTGAGAGCACTCTATAACCCCACCACCATCCACTAGGCTCATGATGTCAGGTCAAGACTCCACAATCCTGATCTGAAAATCTCTTGCACCCCACATTTCAGTTTCCACACACCCATTTTGGTGTGTCATGTGCTAAACCATCCAAAAAGGATAACACTTCCATATAGGGTCGTCATACACAAGAATGAGCTAACAGAAGAAGAAGGAATCCTTCCTTTGTAACTCTTTCACTTCTTTTTAACCCAAAAAGCGAATAAAGCAAGCCCTCTAGAGAAAACCACAGCATCCAAAAAGCAACCCCAATTTGACTTCACTTTCATCTTCCTGCTCCTAAAAACCACTTTTGACACTGGAACAAACAATCACATGGCATTAGGGGCCCACCTTCAAATATTATGTTCGAGACCATATGCTGTGATTTTTTTTTCAAGCACTAACTATACTCTTTTTCATTACAACCTCTACTAGCTTATAGCTTTTCATGAACATTGAGCTCTCTGTGAGCAAAACAGGTGATTGATTCTGATCATATAGATGAGATGTATATTACAAAACAAAATGATTTTTTTCTCTACTTTTGAGTTTGAGTGTAATTTTTATGTATTACATCTGACACATAACAAAAATAAATTATTAGACTTATTAAATATCATAATATGTGATTAGATATCACTATAATTTTGTTAACATTATTAGGGCATAGACTATGTACTTTAAGATTTTGTGTCCTTTTGACCAAGGGAGTAGGGAATTGTGCAAATTTAGTTTTTTTCTCCTCTTTTTTTGCCATAAAAGTTAGTGTAAGGGTACTGTAAAAAACGTGATGCGAAAAACTAAGCGCTGTGTGACAAAATAAAGGTAAATGCATAATACAACACATGATAGAATTAAGAGTTATATTCCTTACACACTCAAGATTAATTTTTAATTCTCGTTGCCTGATTATGTTTATGGCACAATTTACAAGTTCTATCACTACAAATAAAATAAAATAAAAAAGTAAAATCAAAGTGTGAGAGGAAGCAGTAGCTCAACAAAGGGATTCCTTCAATGAAAATTTGAAATTAGTTAAAAATACAAAACACAAACTAGCTTCATGTGTCAAGTACCTCCTCTGGCTTTATTCATCCATGGCAAAGTTGAAGTGACAGTAGAACTATTAAGGAAATGAGCATCTGATGAACCTGTCAACTTATCTTTCCTAGACCATTGCCAGATCTTGGAAACAGAAAAGCTTTCACCTTTCCTTGCAATGTTGATTTTCTTGCCCTCAACAGCATCTCCATCAATGAAAGAACTTCCATTTGTGGCTGTTCTTCCCTTCAGTTGTCTCATGCTGCCACTGCTAGTGCCTAAAGCCACTCTCAGATCTGAATCAGCCACCACATACTGAAAAGACCCCATTGAATAGCATCTCCTCACATCCAAATTAACACTACTAGTACTACTCTCTCCTTCACCTCTCTCCACCACCATCCCATCTTGATTATTATTAGTGCTTCTAAATTTTCCAAGCCTAACAGAAAACACCCTTTTCCCATTCACTATGTGACTTTCTGTAGTTTTGTTAACAGAACCAATTCCACCACTTCCTGACATCCCATCTTCCTCAAGTTGACTTTCAAAGTCAAAAACTGAGTTTTCAAAGGGTGAATAGAGAGTCCCTCTACAAAGAGGGCAAGTTGAATTGGAAAGCAACCATGTGTCTATGCATTCAATGTGAAAAGCATGGTTACACATGGGAAGCAATCTGAGCTTGTCTTGTTCCAAGAACTCACAGAGGCAAACAGCACAATCAAAAGGCTCTTTCAAGCCAATTATCTCTTTGTAAAAGAAGACAGGGAGAGCATCTATGAAAGCCTGATCCAGGCCTGAGTCATGAAGATGGAAGAGTTGCTGTAACTGTCTTTGGTAAGCATCTGAATCAGACATGTCAGGGTATCTATTTGATTGGGGAATTGATGAATTATTGGAAGAAGACCTTTGCTTTATGAGAAATCTAACAAGCAAGTGAAGGAGACCCAAGATGAAAAACAGCACAGCTAAAATTACTATGATGAAAAGAATTGCAGGGCTTATTCTGTTCCCAGATGAAGAACTTGGGGATGGAGCTGTTTGTTTCTGGTAGTTAGACACATAAGGCACTGAGGGTGAAGAAGAAGAAGAAGAAGAAGAAGGAGAAACAATAGGGGGGTTGGTGATAGCACCATTGCTTTGAAGGATTCTAGAGTGACCCCTATACATTTTGAGAAGATGGTATTCTAAATTCAAATTAGAGTATGTCTAGATTTTTTGAGGTTGGAATGAGAGAGAGAGAGAGGCACTACCCATGTGGTGGTTTTGAAGAAAGTTATTATCTTTGCTTGTTTTGGGATTAAGCCCAACTCATACATTGTGGTTTGTGGAAAAAACAAGCAATGATAAGCAAAAAATATAGCATTTAAGGAAACATGCCTGAGAGAAAATGTCAACGTTGCAGAAGCAGTTGACCAACCATAGTTGTTGAAAAATTTGAAATCTTAGCAGAGACACCTGACATGGGTTTCTCTTCTTGTGTGTGAAAAAAAGAAAACCCTAATGATGATAATAACAGGGAGGAAGTGATGATGGAGTTGTTGGAGTGTGCATATCTAATTGTGTATTGCTCCAAATCTAATGCCAATAGTGGCCATTGAAAACGAAGTCACTTCCAAAACTCAAGGTTTTTGGGTCCCCTACAACTGCAGACTATAGTACAGACCATAGGCCTCACCTGACCAAAAAGGGCAAAATGTGAGGCAAAATTGTCATTTTCCTCGTTTGACAACTTGAGGGTGCTGTTTCATACACATGTACTACATTTTGTTCATCTTAATGGACTGCACCCTAAATATTATTGGTCAATAGTGGGATGGGACTGCAAGAAACAAAACCCAAAATTTGTGTTCTATTGCCAAAAGGTTTCGTAAGGCCCAGATGAAGTTGGTCCATTGAGCTCAAAGGTGCAAATAGACATATAGGCCCAAATTGGGCTATGACTAATGATTGACCTCTGAGTCCAAGGAGAATAGTGTGTTTGGACCTTGATTTTGAATAAAATTAGTTCAGCAAAATTGATATAGTTTAAAATTGATTTTAAAGTGATGTAATTGTTTTAACTTAAAATCAATTTCTCTAAGTGTAATTAAACATGTGAAAATTTACTTAAAATTAGATCAATTAGTGTCTCAACATGATTAAGGAGAATCCAATGTAAAACCAAATGCGTGCTATGTGGATTTGAAGTTCCACACACATTATATTGGATAAAAAAGAAGACACACACAGAGATTATAGCAGGACCATGCGCCCCAAAAAAAATGTCTCAAGGAGCTGCACTGATAAAGCAAACAAACTTGAAAAAAATTCCAAGTGCATGGCTTTTATTCAACTTGAGTAAAAATATGGGCTTCATCTTAGGCATCAGCAGAGCCATATAAACTTTTAGAAAGAAAATGAAAAGGTAGGCATTTTTATAGTTTTTGTCAAGGACTTAGAGATAACCATAGATTGGGGGATGAATAATTATAAATTTCTAGTGTTTGACTTCGACTTGAGATTTTGTGTTTTCCAAAGTCACATGTTTTTAAAAAAAATTCAGACAACAGCTTGATAGTCATACACCTATCATTTGATCACCGTCATATGCTTGTTCAACAAAATCATTTTGAGATTTTCAATTTCAATCAATTTTAGAAAACTTTAAAAAACAATCAAGTCAAGATTAATAGAACAGTACAGTTCAGTTTGTTTTGTATTAGTTTGAGAGTCCAACCTAACTAGTAACTACAAATTGGTATTGTGTCAGATCAAAATAACTGAGAAGAAAGCATGTTCAAAGAAAAACACAAAATTGTCAGATATGAAAGTAAATTTGCAAAATAAATAATTTGATGTGAACTTAAACAGATTGACAGATATCAAGGAAAATTGCAGTGTAACATAAGAGAAACCAAAATGTTCATTGTCATCCTAGAAAGGTGAGAAAATAATGAAAATAGTGAAATAAGAGCATATGGCTAAGACCTCTGTCAAGATATGCATAAACTGAGACGATTCAAATCTTATTAGCTACAAAGGTCTTCTTCAGATCAGCCCATTCATCTTCGGTTTTCCTCTTATTGGTTAGGGCCACTTTGTAAGAAGTCTCATACTCCTTCAAAGCTGTGATGATACTCTTGCATTCTGGCACCCATTTGGCAACCTGAGTCTTTAACTTGTTGTTTTCAGCAGCACAATTGTCCAAGGCTCTCTTTAGCTTGTCTCTAGTCATAACCAAAGTACATAACTTGTGTTCTAGTTCATCAATCTCAGAATTAATCTTTTCAAATTGTATTTTACCTTCCGAGACTTTCAAATTAATTTTGTCCTGTTGAGCTTTGGCACTTTCCAAATTCTTTGATAGAAGAGACCTTGACTGTAGCAGTTGATCATAGTCTTGGATAGTTCTTTGGGCAGTTGCATATCTGATATCAACATCTTCAATGAAACTTTTTAACTTGTAAATCACAGCATGAAGCCTGACAGGGATTTGATCTTTAAATTGGTTAAGTTGCTCCAAAACATGATGGAATTGTTGCTTGACTTCATCATCAGAAGAGAGAATTTCAAGGGAGGTTTCCAAAAGGACCTCCAATTTTTCAAGGATAGCTGCCACATTTGTACCATGGACTTCAATTTGTGAAATAGTTGCTGAGTGAGTGGACATGGAAGACATATTATAACTATCAGATAAGATGCTCTCAAGCTCCGTAATTGGGTCCCAATCTGGTTCAAGATTCAGATTGTCAATCTCCACAAGAGTATGAAATCTCTCCAACATGACTGAATCAGAAAATGTATCCACTTGATTGTCATCTGAGTCTTTTTCTTTTGACATTTCACTAGTCTGATTTAATCAATATTGGTAGTACTTGAAGTGCCAAAGGGGATAATCTGATGAATAGTAAATATGAAATGTCATTTATCAAGTGACAAGAAAATTGACAACAAGTGGATTACTTATTGACAAGAAGCAAATTAAATTATTATTTTTTCAATAGAAGGAACGTGTTTCCATTCAATTGCCAAACAAGGTTGAAGTCCAATAAGCAGGGTTCAACTTCAAAGTAAGATTGCATTAGAAGGGGTTTGGATAGTTAAAAAACATCAAAGCAAAATAGTAGGTGCTGCTAAAACATTAAATTATGCTTAAAAAAATCTTGACTCTGACATCAATGTTGACAACAAATGAAAAAAACTTAAATGTGCAAATCACATGTATTGCCTTTCTAAGGAGAGAAACCATGCTTCAATTATTTCAAGTTTTGCAGCTCAAGATCATGTTAAAAACTGCAGAGTCATACTCATATAGATGGCAGCAGGAAATGAAAACTCAAAGCGTTTGCATAGTTTCTACTTTCTAGCAATTTAACACTTGCTTAACACATAATTAGGCTAAAAATATTAAACCAAGATAGCAAGCACAATTCAAATGAGAGGTAGATCTAGACAGACTAGCTTAGATTAAAAGAAGAAAATTAGATGTTCCAATTTGAACATTTTCAAAGTCCACGTTCCATAGTTTTTTTACAGACAAGAGAACATACACATGTACAAAACGGAGAAAACTCTTAACCCATTCTCTCTCAGTGCCAAAAAGGATCAAAACAAGACGCAATCAAATTGGTCAAATACTCAGATTCTAAACTGAAACAGGAGCTTCTTGGTGCATCAGAGAGAAATTATATATATGGGGTTATAATAAAATAAAATAAAAGTGAGCTAAATAAAGGGAAGAAAAAAAAAGGAAAATCATATATTACCTTAGGGAGATGAAGCCACTGATGTTGATCACGAGAGGCTGATCCCTCCAAAATCAAGCCAAAAAAAAAAAGAGATGAGAATGGTGAATAGGTATTCCTAGAATCTACAAAGAAGCTTCATGAAAATTTACCTCGGATGTGAGATCAATAAAAATATTACAGCAAATCAATTTACTTCATCGTATGGTTTGACCCAAAAAATCCTCTGTCTCCTTTCCTATCCTCTCAAATAGAAATTTACATCAACTAAAAGCTTCGTATTGTACTCAAAATTCCTTTCCTATCCTCTATAAAAATCCTTTGTCTCCTAACACTAACAGGGTCGGGAACCCCATCTCCCCCGTCAAAGTCCACTTCAAAACGTGTTATCATTTTTTGGTGTATAATAATGAAGTTTGAACTAAGATCTCATGCAAACTACCTAAAGAGTATGAAAATGTATTGTCATAGTTCATTGCATAGAAGATTTCTTCTTCTTAAGCATGGATACTTCTAAAGTCATGTCGTATAAACTAGGCACCTATTTGTACCTATGGATACTTTTTGAGTACACACATCAGGCCTGTATCCGGGGTTCAATAAAATAAAAGCATTATCCTTTAATAAAAAAAAATAGTTTTCTTTTCTTTTCTTTTATAGAGAAAGCAAATAGGATAATTATTGAAAAAATGTTTTGCACATATATGTTTATTCACTAGGGGATGAGGGAAAGGACCAATAAATCTAACAGTTATATGTAGTATTTGAAGAAGAACTTTTTGTGTCTCTAAATAGAAAAGAACAATTATTGAGTGTTCCACAAGTCGTTTGGTGTGCAAGAGTTTCCCACTTGTAATTAAAAAGACAGGTTGTGCTCGATTAAACATGGTACCACCCATCAATAAGTCCAAGGAAGATGCAGCAACAGTGCAAAACAGGGGAAGAACAACTAGACAAAATTAGTCATATTAAAATCCATGTACCTGAGACATTCTATCTATTTATTTATTGATTGAAAATCTACTACAATAATATAATAGCATTTTAGCGTATATGTAGCAACTTTGATGCGTAGTTAGCTGGCAAAACAAATTGTTCATTGTGAACTTAAAACAGTTACAAATAGTATAGAAAATTAACGATCCAACATCAAAATAAACAAACGTCCAATATAAACCTTGAAAGATGACAGAAAATTGAAAATAGTAAAACAAGTGCATATTGCTAAGACCTAATGTCAAAATATGCATAAGCTGGTGACAATTCATCTTCGGTTTTCTTCTTATTGGTTAGGGCCACTTTGTAAGAAGCCTCGGATTTACCCAGCTATATAAGTAGTGCAGTAAAGACATCTGAAAAGTCTCCTTAAAACCTGGTTCATAAGGGGGTGGTCTACCAACTATATAAGCACTTGTCATGCTCATTAACTACCCGATGTGGGACTCTTAACAATGCTTGCAGGCAAGCTCTCAACATTACTTCCGCTTAGTTTTAAATGCTGCAATGATGATAACGAGCCAATGCTCTCAGGGAGTGTTCTTAAGTTGCAAGAATTTTCCAACTCCAGCAATGTTAAAGACCGCAAACCATCAATCATAAAATGCAGATTCGATGCATTGAGTTGTTTGCATCCAGAAAGTATCAGATTATTTAAAGATGCCATTCTCGAATCATGAGATAACTTGTCCCCAAAACTGTCGAGATTGTTACAACCTCGTACGCTGATAAGACCGAGTTTTGCACAATTCCAAATTGATGAGGGCAATTCTTGGATATGTGTGCCATCTAACCACAACCTCTCAAGTTCCACTGAAGATACTGAAAAATCCTTGAGGGATGAGCAGTTGCTAAGACGGAGGTTTTGGAGAGATTTTAAGTGAACGTCTGTTTGAAGGCTTTCTATCTCAGTGCAGCCTTCTAAATCCAGAACCTGAAGCTCAGGGAGAGACAATATGGATGGATGAACTTGACGCAGCTTTTACACTGAGGAAGAGCTAACACTTTGAGATTTGACGCCATAGAAAAGTCTGGAACCTCAACCAGGTTTTCGCAGAATCCGAGGTTAATGTCCTTTAAATTCACAAGATTCTGTAACAAGGTAATGTTATCACATGAAGAGTTTCAAGTGAAAAAGTAAAAGTAGAAAATGTAGACAGATTCATACCGTACCTGAACTCCATCCCAAAGCTTTTGAAGGTTGCTGTAGGGCATGGCAAGCTCAACAAGAAATTTAGCAGAAAAGGTTGATGGCAAAGACTCCAAACAATATCCATGCCAATGAAGGTACCTTAATTTGTCAGACAATGTCTCAAGACCATTCATAGGAAGGTATATTTTACATCTGCTACTCCACTCCCCTCCAAAGTAGAATTTAAGAAATCTTATGTTAGACATCTTTCTAAAGGAATTAAAGCTCAAATGTAGATCCTCAATTTTAGACAGATCCAAAATTATACCTTCTACTGCTTCAGTTCCCTGACAAAAAATATTTAGAATAATAGTTAATAAATGCTATCATATTAGTTGCTTTTTACAAACATCCATGTAACTGAATTTGTACTAACCCTGTTATATTTCAGCACATCATACACCTCTTCAGGATCCCACAATCGACTTCGCCTACCAGGATCTTCGATAGATTCTTGTTGAACAATATTCCAACCCATTTCTTGTATCAGATCATGCATTTCTATTGTACGTGTAGGTGAAATAGTTATAAGACACTTGTCTTCAAGGACTTCTATTCCAATGGCTGGAAACAAATTGTTGGTTAAATTTTGAAAATCGAGATAATCCTGGATAAATCTGAAGTCGTGTATAAACACTTTCAGATTGAATCAAATTTCGGGGTTCAACCAAAATTGTTCAATCGGATAAAATCAGAAGATTATAATTCAAGAGTTTTGTTTTGGTCTTGTATGTTTTTCACATATTATGCTTTCTGAACCAGGATGATTATTTATAATCAAAGAATAGGTGGTTATTGGCGGTTGATGGAAGTTATTTATTTTTAAAAATTGTCGTTGATGGAAGTTTTAGTAACTTCCATGTAACTTCCAACCGTTAATGGAAGTTTTAGTAACTTCCATGTAACTTCCAACCTTTGCCTAAACCGAACATCTCGTTATTACATTAAAACAAGCGTGCACTCTTATTTTAACACAATAAAGAGATCAATTACACTAAAATGTCCAACAAACCTCCCCCATTTTAGTGTAATTACCGATCAAATCACCAAAGTCATAACATACCACAAACTACTGCATAGATGAAATATCGTGACGATTGAATTTCATCTTAGCAAATTACACGTTTCAAATATTCGAATATCAGGGTGTCACTAAGGATTGAACCCTTTCTATTCATAATGAATACATGAAGATAATCTGCACAATAGTTTATAACATTACTCTTGCTCGACACTAGTTTTACTAGCCTGTGTCCCTATCCTTCATAAGCATATCAAAGCCAAGTCCCAGCTTCTTGAAGCGGCTAAACTTCATGCTTATATAGGTAGTCCTTTTCTTTCTTGCACCTGTAAATGCAATTTTTCAAAAGAACCATTGAGAAGTTATACTTCAACCTCCTTAACTTACAGAACCGAACACATTCCTTTTGGGATACTTTCGATGATGTGTTCCAATCTCTACATGTTAAGCTTTCCACATTGAATTCAGCACCTAATGTCATATTAGATGGGAATTGGGTATCTTAACATAAGAGATTTCAGATGGACTTTAATCCTAATCCCACAACCGACCTTTTTACGAGATCTCTACTTAACCCTTTGGTTAAATGATCGGCCAAATTATGTTGAGTTCTCACAAACTCCACTGATATCACACCATGCATGATTAACTCCCGAACCATGTTGTGTCTAACACCCAAGTGTCTAGACTTCCCATTATACACTTGACTATATGCCTTACATCCCCAAATTTTGAGATAACTCAAATTTGGTGTCTTTTTGTGCCAAAGTTCATATGGGGTAACCTTATTCCTTTTGTTAGGAATTCGGTTCAACAAGTAACAGGCTGTCAACATAGCCTCACCCCAAAATCCTTCACTTAAACCCGAATAGGATAACATGGAATTCACCATTTCTTTCAAGGTTCTATTCTTCCTTTCGGCTACACCATTCTGTTGTGGTGTATAGGGAGCTGTAGTTTGATGTATTATTCCAGTAGATTGAAAATAAACCGGATCATAATACTCACCTCCCCTATCCGTACGAAGAGTTTTGATTAGCCCATTTTGATGAAGTTCTACCTCTTTCTTATAAATTTTAAATTTATCAAGAGCTTCATCTTTTGTATTTAATAAATATACATAACAATACCTTGATGCATCATCAATAAAAGTAATAAGATATTTTTTATGACCTAATGATGGAGTAGCATGCAAATCACACAAATCACTATGAATAAGGTCTAAGACTTTAGTCTCACTTTTAACATCCTTAAAAGGTTTCCTAGTGATCTTGGTCAACATGCAAGTTTTGCATTTTTCAATGTTCATATCAAAAGGAGGAATCATACTTGTTTTTTACATATCTTTTAATCTTTTGTAATGAACATGTCCTAATCTAGCATGCCAAATTTCTGATTTTGTCATATTAGTTATAGAACTACACGAGGCCATACAAACAGATTCATGAACAAAAGGAACATCAATGTTTAATTTAAACATTCCATTACAACGATAACCAAATCCAACAAACGAACCATGTCTTGACAAGATGTACTTGTCACTTTCAAGTACTTGCTTGAAACCACAATTATTTAAAACCATACCAGACAATAAGTTCTTACGAATACCAGGTACAAATAAGACATTATCCAAATACAAACTTTTTCCGGAAGTAAAAACTAAATTCACACAACCTAATCCTAGGATTGGTTCAGTTGCAACATTGCCCATCTTCACAATAGAGCCATCATCGATTGGTCTAAATTCCTTGAACCAACGACGATCTTTGCACACATGGCTTGTTGCTCCCGAATCAAACCACCAAGCAACGTCATCATCCTACACATAGAATGCATCAGATATTAGTGATACATAATTTGAATTCGTATTCGAATTAAAATTATTCACTACAATCTGACCTTGTTGCTTTTCAGGATCATTAGACCCACTTGGACCAGCCTTGTTCTTTCCTTTGAACACCCGGCAATCCCTCTTTAAATGACCAGGTTTCCCACACTTCCAACATGACAATTTTGTCTGTTTGTTTGGACCTTTGTTCTTATTTCCTTGAAATTTTCGTTTGTTACCTTTAGCATTGTAATTTTGCTTAACTGTTCCACTTTCCTCTACCATATTAACGGAAGAGGAACCTGCTACGGTTTTATTATTGACTTTGTCAATTTCCTGAGCCCTCAGCGACTCCTCAATCATGAAATGACTGCCGAGTTGAACCAGAGTCAACTCTTCCTTCATATGTTTCAAGGTATGCTTGAAGTCTTTCCAAGAAGAAGGCAGTTTATCAATTATAGATGAAACTGCAATGGATTCATCCATTTTCAAATCATGTTGAGTAAACTGACCCAAAATCCGCAGCAGTTCATTATATTGCTCCATAACAGGCCTCGAATCAATCATTTTGTAATTAAAGAAATTACTAACTAAGAATTTGTTACTTGAGGCATCTTCTGCCATATACTTGGATTCAAGAGAGTCCCATAATTCCTTAGCAGACTCAACATTTTGATAAATATCAAAGAGAGAGTCAGACATACCGTTCAGAATGTGTCCACGACAAATGTAATCGTTGTTCTCCCATTTCGAACGCTTCCTTGTTTGATCCAGAGTTTCGTCTTCCATATACACCGGCATCGGTGTACTCAGCACATACACCACATTCAATGTTGTCAAGAGAAAGTGCATCTTCTTCTGCCATCTTCTGAAATCCTGCCCTTCAAACTTGTCCAACTTTGCAAACTTGCTTGTCATCTTCGAACTATCGTTCGTCATCTCGAAAGATTTGATTCAATCTTTTGTTGGTTAAATTTTGAAAATCGAGATAATCCTGGATAAATCTGAAGTCGTGTATAAACACTTTCAGATTGAATCAAATTTCGGGGTTCAACCAAAATTGTTCAATCGGATAAAATCAGAAGATTATAATTCAAGAGTTTTGTTTTGGTCTTGTATGTTTTTCACATATTATGCTTTCTGAACCAGGATGATTATTTATAATCAAAGAATAGGTGGTTATTGGCGGTTGATGGAAGTTATTTATTTTTAAAAATTGTCGTTGATGGAAGTTTTAGTAACTTCCATGTAACTTCCAACCGTTAATGGAAGTTTTAGTAACTTCCATGTAACTTCCAACCTTTGCCTAAACCGAACATCTCGTTATTACATTAAAACAAGCGTGCACTCTTATTTTAACACAATAAAGAGATCAATTACACTAAAATGTCCAACACAAATTACATGCTTCCAGTAGACTTATTACGTGATCTTTATATTATCCTTTGAGAAAGCATGCAATGTCTAGAAATATGTCCTGCTCAGTATGATCTAAATCATCAAAACTCAATTTTAAAACATTGTGAATTTTCACATTTGGAATCTTTTGAAGCTTTCTCAATTCACTGTTCCATGCTTGTTCACTTCTTGAACGAAGACATGCACCCAAAATTTTTAACGCCAAAGGATTGCCTTTGCAATAGGCAAGTACACTTTCTGATAGCTCTTCAAATCCATTCTTGGAATGCTTTTCTCTGAAAGCATTCAAACAGAAAAGTTGAAGAGAGTCATGGTGGTTCAATTCCTTTACCTCATATATCTCATCAACATGGCTAAATATGTGTTTATCTCTAGTTGTTACTATCACCCTACTTCCTGGTCCGAAACAATTGAAATCACCGATTAGATCTTCTAACTGTTCCGAGGAAGCCACGTCATCCAAAATAAGAAAAACTTTTTTGCGTTTAAGTCTTCTCGTTATAAAATGGGATTCAACTTTGGGCACATGTACATGAAGATTTTCTCCTGGGAACAACTCAGAGAAAAGTGTTCTGCGTAAGGCATTGAGACCATGCTTCTCTGCTTGTACCCTTACATTTCCCAGAAAGCAGTGGCCTTCAAATTGAGAGAATAGTTTGGCATGTAAAGAAATTGCCAGGGTAGTCTTACCTATGCCACCCATGCCCCATATTCCAATCACTCGAATTTCCCTTGAGCCAATTTCCAACAGTGATTCAATCTCCGCATAGTTTCTTTCAATTCCAATCAGTCCTTTCGTTTCAATCGGGTATATGAGATTCAGTTTGTATAAAACATCTTTGACAATGTCCTTAATGAATTTGGCCTCGGTCCTAGCATAATAAAGGTAAGAACATTGAATGAAATAATGTATCACTAGTCGATCAAATAAAAATGAAAATATGAGTGACCACCAATTACAATATGTGGATAAGTGGGGGATGTAGAGTAGGAGAGACACAGCAATAGAGTCGGGGTTCAACAAAAAAAACAAAAAATAGAGTTGGGATCATGGACTTGGGAGAATATCTCCAAAGTCCAAACCACCCGTGTTTACTCTGTGATATTCTATTATTCTTCAACTTTTCATTCTTCCAACTCTATAGTAAGTAAAATTGCTTCATTTGAAACAGTGGACAGTTAAACATTAACAAATCTAATTTATATTCGCTACTGCCTAATATTTAATCTGTCTTACATTTATTAAGTTTCAATAGTTCATATGTAATCTTAGGATTTTTTTATAAACCATAAGTGAAAAAGAAAACCAAGATCATATCCCTTTGTTGGGAAAATAAGTTTCTATATAGAGTTGTGGTTTGGTACCTATAAGTTATCGAGTCCCACCCAGCCAAATTGGCTGCTTTTGTGAGAGCACTTCTCCATTTTTGCACCCTATCATTTGTGATATTCGGATCTCGCTTATGTTCTTCAAATGCTTTATTGAAAGAACCTTGTTGCTTCCTTATATGAGATGGATCTATTTTATAGAAGACGGGTATAACAACTTGTCCTTGACCCTCCTTGCATTCCATAATCTTGGTGATTTCATCCAAGCACCATTTGGAGGTACCATACTTTTCTGAGAAGATCACAACGGATACCTGCGACTCTTCAATGGCTTCGATGAGTGCTTGCGAGATTTCCTCACCCTTTTGAAGCCTGTAGTCTATGTAGGTTTCAAGTTTGGCTTGGATGAGAGCATCGTAGAGATGGCTTGTGAAGTTGCCGCGAGTGTCCTCGCCTCGAAAGCTAAGAAAAACATCATAACTTTTGAGAGAAGCCACACAAGAAGAAGAAGAAGCAGCAGCTGCATAGTTGACCATTTGCAGGTTAGCCATTAGGAAAACTTTTGAGCGTTACACAAACATTAATTTGCTTATAATAAGGAAAGTGAGAATTCAGGAGAAACAAAGTAGTCGATCAGAAACATTCGTTGCGTGAAGATTATGAGACGGGAAAGAAAATTCGTAAGCTTGACTTGGAACCTGTAAAGCTCATCGTTCATGTACGGGAAGCTCACGTGCGTAAAGTCTAGCCATAACATTTGTTTTTTTCTACTGCTATTTATTTTCAGGGTAAATAAGTTTCCCTTCGGGTGGTTTTTTTAGTTGTTTTTTCAAATTAAAAAATAACAGTCAATCTCTAATTTTTAAAATATTTAATTACTCATTTCATCTTTATATATAGTTATACAAATTTTATCTTTTAATTCTTATACTTAAAACCAATCTCTTTAGTCTTATTGGATTGGTCAAGAGTAAAGCAACTCACGGATAAACATTAGGTTTATCAACAAAAATATTTTTTCTTTTTAGTTTATAGGAAAAAACACTAAACTTATTAGAAAAAATATCACATATGTTGACAAAAAGGCTTAGTATGTAATTTTCTTATTAAAGTAAAATATTTATTTTTCTAAAATTTTTTTTAGGTGTCACTTTTCGTTTAACTGATCCTAAATCATTATGTACATAATTTTTAATCATTTTAGTCCCTATGAATTTAGATCATAAGGATTAAAAATATTACGTATAGGAATTAAAAATGATTAAATTAATATGTGGAGATTAAAATAAATGATTTTGATCTATATGGACAAAAAGGGAAAGATTGTGCGACTATAAAGATTAAATGAGTAATTAAATCTTTTAAAAATTCAGTTTTAGTTTAAAGAAATTTATTTTTAAAGATTTCTATCCTACTAATGGTATATTTGTGTGGTGGTGATGGTCACGGGGAAAGTGACGACAACGACAGTAGCAATGTTAGTGGTGGAGGTAGTGATACCAATAATTGTGGTTACTAGTGTCAATGCCAGTAGTGGTGGTTAGCAGTAATGACCGTGATACTGTCAATGGTGGTGGTGGTGATGACAATGTTGCTATCAGTGGTGGAAGTATTACTCTTGATGAATGTGACACTCTCTATCCCATACATATATGTACTAATAATAAAAGAAATAGGAATACATAATTAATTAAATTTTTTAAATGAAAACATTTCAAAGGGTAAAAGATTCGCATTCACTTCTCTAACATCATAATAGAACTTGTCCAAATAATTAATAAAATCATCTTAGCTCAAAATAAGGTCATCCAAGACTTATGTAATTAATATAGAAACCTATACCCCAATGTCGTATCCTATCAGAGTATTATGTTTCAACGTCCTATAACATGAGGTTCTCCATCGCCATTCACCTAACTATCTGCTTCCACGAACACAAAATTTGAGATCATCACAGGATTCGAACACAAATAACACACGGGGAGTGGGTTATCACATTCGTAACTAATAGAGAGAAACAAGACAACATAAATATACATATCATATAAATGAATTACAACTTATTTAAACACAGTTCATGTCATTCCATCACTTGTCGCGTAACACCACATCTCAACATAACTTGCCTCATTCATTTTCACATCATTGACATATTCAAGGGTCAAACACAATATCACTCAACTAATCAATACCAGTCAATACACATGTGTTATGCAACAGATATACTAAGACTCAATCCTATATGCAATGTGGTATCATGTCAGTGAAAAACCTCATCGGACGCCTAGGTGTACATGACAAGACAAACCACACACTAGTAAGTCAGGTCACTCTCACTAGGTAAAATCATAAGAAAACCAGCCACGATCACACTGTTTTGCGAGAATACTCCAACCATGTAGAATCAACACAGGCTTAAAGGAACACTCAAACCGGGTGTAGTTACCCTCAAGGCTTAGACTCAAAGAGTCCGCCATGGCCTCTCCCTCCTGATTCAAGTCCAACCCAGAAAACATTTTAACACATAGACTCTGTCTATAAACTGTACAAAACACACGATTCCTCAATTGTTCTCAAATTAATTTTATCTCATCGCGCTTGTGATTAAACTTGTCGAGACCTTAGAGTGATTCTCATCACAATACTCGTCGCGCATTAACTCATTGTCCTTAAAGGATTTTATAGTCGTGTGATTGTACGATTTATAGCTCACAACTCAGTTTATACAACATCTCACTGCACATATATATTACAAGTCAATACATACTTAATTTATCACATACACTCGGTCTCAATCACAATGGTATAATCCCAATTTAACATGTTATCACACCTCATGAATCATATACACTTTATCTATGAACTATCCAATACACACAACTACTTAATTGTTTTCAAAATCATTTTAACTCATCGCACCTCAAAGTGATTTAACTCATCAAGTTCCCACAGTGGATCCCATCATAATACTCATCGCACAAAAACTCGTCGCCCTTAAAGGGTCTTACAATTATGTGATTGCACAGTTCATAACTCACGACTCAATACATATAACATCTCAATACACATGTATCTCACCATTCATCACAGGTTCAATTTGTCATTTTCTCATAATTTGAATCACCATTTCATAATCTCACTATAATAATTTATACAAAATGCTTCTCACAACATGAAGAGTAAAACCCTTCAAACAATTCCACACAATCATATTAAAATCAATGAATGAAAGTCATAGGTCAAAAACACGAAAACATCAAGAGCACTCAACTTTATCAACTAATTCACATCAAAATATTGGGATCCGCCAAACACAAAAATATTGTATTTATAATCGTAAAGGAAAATTATAATTCAATAAACATCCTAAAATAAACCCCAATTTAATTCTCTAAGGATCCTTACACATGTTCATTATAACCCCAATTGCGATAAACTCATCCCTTATCTCTAAGCAGATTCACGTGTGTATTCCGACAGCGATAACAGTATCTCTAGCGGTTTCCTGAGATTTCTCAAGTTTTTTTTTGTTTCTTTGCTATGGTTTCCAAGCGTTAGAGAGAAGAAGAATGGATTGAAGCCTTCGTTCCAATGTTTGCATGCGATAGAATTTCTCTCTCCATAGATATTAATTTGAAAATCCCAACGGTAGAGATGTCCGACAGATCATAATCTTGGATAATTTTTTGGACAGTCACAAAACTGACATCAACACCTTCAATAAAAAAAATTTAACTTGTTGATTACAGGAGGAAGCTGAACAGGAACTTGGTCTTCAAATTGGACAAGTTGATCCTACACTTGATGGAATTGTTGCTTGACTTCATCATCACAAGAGATAGTTTCGAGGGAGGTCTCCAAAAGGGTCTCTAATGTTTTAAGGATAGCTACCAGATTTTGACCTAGGACTTTAGTCTCTGAAACAGTAGTTGAGAGAGTTGACAAGGGAAAACTCTTATAACTATCACATAACATGCTTCCAAGCTCAACAATTGGATCCCAATCTGGTCCAGATGCAGATGGTCATTTTCCACAAGAGTATGAACTTCCTCATACATGATTGGCTCATAATATTTGTCTTCTTGATTGTATGTCAAGTCTTTTTCTTCTAACACCTCTATAGTCTGATTTGAATCGATGTTTGAAGCACTTGAAGTGTCAAGGGGGATACTATGGTGAATATATTAAGTGTTGTTTGTCAAATTAAGTGAAAAAGAGTGTTGATGAGCAAAGTTTATTATAGATATGGAAATTAATTTGACATATATAGAGGAGACAAGAAAAATACTTTCTTAATTTAGCTAGAAAATGAAGAACAATAATAGTAATACATATTAGTTACTGACTTGATTTTCAGGTGTTGACATTATATAGTAATCCTCTTCCTTAAAACTTTGTGGTTATGTCTTTGTACCAACTGTTGTTGAAGCTGAAGGAAGCAAAATAAAAAATTAATCATTAATTTTTCCAACCAATCCTAGTTGCCCTTCACACAAAACCATGGAAGCTAATTCATGTAAGAGAAATCCGGCCTGTAATTATTTTATTAAATTTACCCTTCAAATTCTCACAATAATCCAATCTTAAATGCTAAGAAATGAAATCATCGTGACAAGGAGGCATAAAAATAGCCACTTGCCAAAGAAGACTTTTCTAAAGAGCTATATTTCGCTGTTGCCAATATAAGGATCTTGTTATTGTTAGTGGATAATATGTAACCAACTCATCTAAAATGTGTTATACCAACAAAAAAATTGCAGTTCACAAATGTTTTTTATTTTATTTTTACGATCGGTTCACAAATGTAATAAGTGGGTCAAAAACAGTTTTAAAAGTTTTTCGAAACTACCAAGTAACATAATTGTGCTAGTATTATCTGTTTGTGTTTATAGATGCTAATACTTAAGAATTGATCATCAAAATGAAGCAAAAATAAGGAGCTATAAAGAGGGAGTGGTTGAACTGTTCAAGTTTCATACCTACAAAATCGTGACATGAATTTTCATTCGACTCCACTTTTACATGCTTCAAACCTGTAGTAATTGTTTGATGCACAACTTCCTCTATTTTCTTAGTCTGGTCATCTTGATTGTTATGGTTAGATCCTTTGACTTGTAACTCATGAATATCATTAGAATTGTCGGGTTCTAACTCAACAATATCTCTTGAACTATCCCCAAACTCCAACTCCAATCCCTTTTGCTCAGAGGCATAAATGGGGTACACCCCACATTTTCTATCCCCTCCGATGACCATTTTCTATCCTTATCTGTCACTAAAAATTCAAATGATATGTTGGAAGGATCACACGCTTCACCTGTTAATGGAGCAATGTGTGTGACTCAACTAATTAGAATACGTGAGCAAAAATTAAAACCAACCAAAAAATACAATTGGCTTCATGAAAAACAAAAGAATTAAGTACTTAAATTAATCAGATTCAATAACGATTACCTGAAATTGGAAGAACAATTATTCAAAATAATAAAAAGTCTTTTTATTTTATGATGTCAGGGAGAGGCAAGAGAAAGGAGAAACAGCCTATACATGTCAGTTATAAATTAACATGCGATGATTATTGAATGTTTGCAAGAAGGTTATGAAGTCTTATATATGGATGGCTATATATTTTTTTTAAGAAAGGTGAAAACATTAATATATAAGAAACGTAAAATGCCACGTCCAAGTCGTACCAAGCCATTTTCACGAACCATTACATCAACAATCCCATAGCACCGAGTGGAGCTATTGGACCCAAAGTTTGCACATTAAGAATTACAAAAACCAGAACCATAAAACCTGCTATATATCAGAACAAGCACATAAACACCGTTCTCCCTTTCATAGCCTCATGCATATACGCTGAATGGGACATGAATGTCTATATTAGTTTTAAGAAAAGAAAAATAGAAGAAATTATGAGTAACAAGAGAAAAAGAAAATAAAAGAATGTAGCAAAGTTTGAGGTTTTTGTTGGATTGTTTGACCTATATATTTTTTTACTGAAAAATCATATAAAATTCATCAAAATTCATACTAAAAAGAATTCATTAAATTTTTTATATTTTTGAATGCTTGAAAATTTTTTAAATTATAAAAAATCTTTATATTTTAAAATATCAGAAGACTTTTTTTTTTAATCTTCCCTCAATATTATTTTTATAAAAAAAATCCTTTAAAATCCTTCAAAATTCTAATCCAATAAGTTCTCTTTGTTTCACCAATACAATAACACTAAATGAATTAGATTAAATAAAAAGTGAGAGTGGAGAGAATGAATTAGATTAAATAAAAAGTGAGAGTGGAGAGAGAAAGAGTGAATGTGAAGTTTGAAATTTTGGATTTGAAAAAATAAGGAAAGAGAGAGGAAAAATAGGAACAAATAGTGCAATCAATTTTGTATTGTTTCCAATTCCTTCGGTTACGTTTTTTTTAATGGAATCCTTCAGTTACGTATTAGAGGCATAGAGTATCCCATTTTCATTTTTCTGAGATAATTTGCACTCTTTATTTAAATGCAGGGAATAAGTGCATTAAAACTGATATAAAAAAAATTAATAATTTCAAGAGTCTATCTTAATGACCAAAGAAAAATTCATTATATTTTTCAAAAAAAAAAACTCATCTAACAAATGATTTTTTTTTTATTTAAAAATGAAGCAAAAATTGTAACACTAATCTCCTCGTCATATTCACAAACGTAATTAGTCTCATTTGTTTCTAAAAAGAATAAAAACGTTACTGTAATATTTGCTTAACGTGTCAATTGACATACGACAATTATCCTAGTTTAACAAGTAATTTTGAATTTAAGTTTGAATATGAAATAAAATACAGTTTGTTAATATATTTTTTGGGTAGAGATGAAGCTTTTTTTTCCTGAATAGTTGAAGCTTAAAAACAGAGAATTTTTCAATGATAATAATTTTATCTAACTTAATTAAAATTGTCTTTATAAAAAAAAAAATACACGTAGTCTACACAAATAAAATTTTCTCTAATATTCCTTCATGGTTTATAATCTTATTCTCCGCAGACAACGAAAAGAATGGGAGTCAAATCCTTGCTTGCTTTGGTTGGACAACGACAAATGTAATATGCAACTGTAATATAAAAGTAAACTGTATTAAATTATGCAACGTTTGTTTTATGGATTTTTTTAAAATGTTATCCTAAAGAATATGATATTGGAATTTCTTTTTTTGATATTTTAAAAAAAGATTTGGTTATATTTTAATATTTTTAGGAATATCTTTTAAAATTTAAAAAATACATAAAAAATGTTATTGGTATTTTAGAAAGTAAGTTTCCGTATTTTCATGGGGATATACTATTCCGATTCCTCTTCATTACATTATTTGAAAGTTATTACATTATTTGATTAGAAAAGTTATTACATTACTGAATCAACGATATTCAATAATAACTTTTCAAAACTTGTTATAAAGATGAATATATTCCCATGATACATGGATATTTAATATTTTTATGTTATATTTTCGGAAATAATTTTTTATTTCATGAAATAGACGCATTTATTATTAGTAATAGGTTAAAAAGCATAACATAAAGCAAATCAAAATCCAATAAATTGTAATTTTAATCCATAAAACTTAAAAGTATAAAATTCTGTCATATTAATCATGAAAATAAATAAATAAAATTACAAATAAGTCATAATGTTATCAGATATTCAGCAAAAATTTTAAACTCAACAACTTATTGATAGTATTTTAGTTTTTAAAAGTATATTAATATTATTAATCATCTCATACAACCTTTTAAAATTTAGACTAAAATAAGTTACAAATTACATTTTTAGGATTTCTTTTTATAAATTTTATTATTTTCAAAAACTAAAGTGATAGTCAACCAATATTAATCCACTAAATAAGATTTTCTCTAATGCAAGAATTTTATTGATGATTTATCTATAAGTATATTTATAAGTATTTATTAAGTCTTGAAATCTATCCTAATTTTAATGATTCCCCAAATCTAATCCACATAAAATTTTTGTTATATATATATATATATATATAATGATACCTCCTCAAACTTAGGAAGAAACACTTGACCACCAAACACTTACTCAAATAAACTTTTTGTTATATAAATTAATTGAATTTAATCAGAAATTAATGATAACTGTAACAATATTTAATACTTTGATAAAAGATTTTCTATCACTCATAATAATTTCATGGGTCTCAAATAAGATTGATTCCCATACATAATACACGTGGTTTAGAAGAAAAAAAAATAGCAAATTAAACATTTACCGAATCAAAAACCTTAGAAACCTCTCTCACGTTACTCACTCACTTCACTTGTAACCAAAGTAGCGCGTAGCCGTAGCACACAACTTCCCTCAATTTTCATTTCCGTTTCCACAACAAATAAAAGAGAAATGCTACGGCGTGCGACTTGAAGATGGTCGAATTATCCACCGAGTCAATAGAAACTTGACATCTGTGTAAATATTAATTTAATCAGTCATTTCAAATTTTGGTCTATTACCAAATTTACCCCTTCTTACTTCACGGCACCACACACATGCCGCACAACATGGACGGCCTCACCGGCTCCAAATCCAACTCCCTCCCCCGTCTCCGACGACGCCCACCCTGCCCAATCCTCAAGTTCAGGGGAGGGTAAGATTGGAAAACACGGAATTTAAATTAATCAATATTTTATAAATAAATTCGAAAAGAAAAATATTTCCAAGGCGAAACCAAAACCCACAGCACACTATGCTATGCTATGCTCTCTAATCCGTTTCCGCCGTTCCGCTCCTTCCTACCACACTCTCCACTCTCTCTTTCCGACGATTAACCGTTTCTCCTCCTCCGCCTCCGCCGCCATGGTTGCTCACGCGAAGGACGAGGCGTACCTCAGCGCGACGATTCCGAAGCGCATCCGTCTCTTCGAGACCATCCTGGCGGAGCAGCACACTCAGCGCCTCTCGCTCTCGCCGGATCCTATCAAGGTTACTCTCCCCGACGGCAGCGTCAAGGAGGCGAAGAAGTGGCATACGACGCCGCTTGATGTTGCGCGTGAAATCTCGAAGAATTTGGCCAACAGCGCGCTCATCGCGAAGGTCAATGGCGTGCTCTGGGACATGACTCGCCCTCTCGAGGACGATTGCCAGCTCCAGATCTTCAAGTTCGACGACGACGAAGGCCGCGACACCTTCTGGCACTCCAGCGCCCACATTCTCGGCCAGGTTCTGCTCCATTCAGTTGTTTTATTAATTTCTTTCAATTTGGATTGTGACGAACTAATGATTATGATTATTATTATTGGTTATTTGTAGTCACTTGAGACGGAGTATGGATGCAAGCTCTGCATTGGGCCTTGCACTACAAGAGGAGAGGTTTGTGTGTACCTTTTTTGTTTTAACGTGTTTGCGGACTGTTGACTCTGTTGTGATGTTTTGTGTGTGTATTGAAATAGAAAGTGAACGTTTTTGTTTAGGGATTCTATTATGATGCATTTTACGGGGAGTTGGGTCTCAATGACGATCACTTTAAGCAGATTGAGGCTGGAGCATTGAAGGCTGTTGCGGTATTCTTCTTCTTCTTGTTATTTATGTGTTTCTGCTTTTTCTTATTTATGTTTTTTTTAAATATTTACTCCGTTTATGTTGATTTATTGGGATTATATCTGGTTACTGTGATGAACAATAGTTATAATGTTCAAATGTTTTTCTGTTTATGTTGATCTCTCCTCGTAGTCTTGTGTTTTTAGGACTTAGAGAGACTTTGTATTTAAACAGTTGTGCGGAGTGTAGTATCAAGCTGTATTCCAAATTTAGGCGCCTTTGTGTATATTTTCTTTATCTGGAAGTCTGATTTTCACCAGGAGTGTATTTGGAATGTTTTAAATAGGGTTTGATTTGTAAACCAAATCTTGGGTTTGGAATGTTTAGAGAAAAGGAAATGATTTAGTTTTTATGGAAAATGCTCTTCTAAAGACAATTTTTCTCCAATTTGAGTGCAAGTAATGGTGTATCCATCCTTGAATTATAGTAGGTTAAGGTCTCAATGCACTTTAAATTGAATAAAAGGTAGATATTCATACACTCTTACTCATTTTAGAGACAACTTCACTTTAGAGGGGTCTCATTCAATTTTTCTAAATCCCATGGATTTCATTGCTTTTGTTTTAGTAGTTGTCTCAAATTTGGAATGTTTCATTCAACATTGATTTGATTTTTAAATTTAATTATTATATTGATTGACCATTCAACAATGTCGTTTGATCTATTTTGCTAGGCTCACGTAGTGGGATAATGTTATTATTACTATTGTTGTTAATATATGTGTTGCTCATTATTGTGATAAACAATACTTGTGTTAATATATGTGATGGAAGATGAAGATTGGATTTACAGGAAAAGCAACCCTTTGAGCGTATTGAAGTTACACGTGATCAGGCACTTGAGATGTTTTCAGATAATAAGTTTAAGGCAAGTATAGCTTTTTTTTTCTTCTGCGGGAGTTGGGTGGGGTGTGGATAAGCTTCTTGTTTTTATGATCTTATCTATTGTCTTTTGGATTACATAATCATATTGATCTGAGCCATATTTCCTATTTTCTTTCACCTATAATTTATAATTTTTTATATCTCAAATTAACAATTTGGTGCTTTGGCTCTGTGGTTATTGTGATCAGGTTGAGATTATCAATGATTTGCCTGCCGACAAAACTATTACAGTATACAGATGTGGCCCCTTGGTTGATTTGTGTCGTGGACCCCATATACCTAATACATCCTTTGTCAAAGCAATTGCGTGCTTAAAGGTACGTATAAACTATTTTATCAGTCTACCATTTCTAGTTTTGATTTATCCATTAACTTATGTCAATGGCAAGTACTTTGGTTTCATTGGTTATTGTATTTGGAATTCCAGGCTTCATCAGCATATTGGAGGGGGGACAAAGATCGGGAAAGTTTACAAAGAGTTTATGGCATATCTTATCCTGATCAGAAAAGTCTAAAGGTGATTTTCATTTCATAAGTTATTTCTTTGAGTAATCCATTCAGCTATTCAGACTGAGCTGTGGTGGATTGAATGTTCAATTGCAGTTCCTTGTGGAACGAGGGAATAACTAGCTAGAGTTGTTAATACTGTGTTATAGCATTTATCAATGTTCGAGCTCGCTCCTCTGCACTATGCTACATGCTTACTGTGGCATTTTTGAAATAATGTGTGGATAGTGCTGCTGTCTCTGTTATGGCTAGAGCAGAATTGTGTCTGCCTTGAAGACTATGGGAAAAGACCACTAATGATAGGGGTTTGAGGGGGTGGCAAAGGCAAAATAATGTCTGCTCTCCATGGTGTGCTGAACATTCAGCTGCAGTACCTTGTGGAATAAGTAAATAATTAATCCTCTGTGGTTATTGGTGCTCCATCTCTTTGCCACATTGCCATGCTACTTCACATATTGTCATCACATTCCACATTTTCCAGGAGATATATTTTTATATTTTAGCTGTTTTATTATATAATGTCATTAATGTCATTTTGAATGATATATATATATATATATATATATATATATATATGTATGTATGTATGTATGTATGTATGTATGTAAAATGCTGTTTTCCAAATAACTGATAGCCATGAGACACCAATTGCTAGAAGTGCTCTATTTGCTAGTTATCAAGTGTTAACCATTTTTTTAAAAAACTGGATGGTTTCTATTTTAACCGTGAAGGTGGAAACTGGTCCTCTGATCAGTCCTGTCTAGCCTGTATAATTGGAAGTCTTAAAATTGGTCGCAAAACTGCAGAACTGGTGGTGAACCAGTTGAATCATTCAGACTGCTCAGTGCTCACAGTTTGGCTAGTTGAACCAGTCCATGGCTTCTTTATTTTGAAAATGTAAAATGTCATCAAGTCTTGAACTTGGTCTGCACACATGAAAGTACACCAGTTATTTGCTGCTGCACTTGAACTTCTTAGAGTGAAGCTGGAACTCATCGTTATGGTATTTGATGGATCTGTGTAGTAGTAGGGATGTGTGGTCACGCTTTATGGTGTATTATCATTTGATAATTTCCCCTTTTTTGTTTTTAAATTTCCAGGAATACTTGCATCGGCTGGAGGAGGCTAAAAAGTATGATCACAGGATTTTGGGTGTGAAACAGGAGCTTATTCTTCATCATGAATGGAGGTATGTTGGGGTCATTCTTGTCTGATTGCCACTTCTGGTAAGCTTCTCTGACTGATATGTCATTATCTGTCTGTGTTTATTTCAGCCCGGGAAGCTGGTTTTTTCTTCCGCAAGGCACTCGGATCTACAACAAACTCATGGACTTCATTCGGAATCAGTACAGAGACAGGGGCTATCAAGAGGTTAAGTTTTTGGCTCATTTGGCCCTTTTTTTTGTGGCTTAAAAGTTACTTTGAAGTTAAAATCCAAAATAAGAGCTTTAAAAATAAAGTGGATGTTGTTTGTCAGTTTTTGCTTAAAAACTAATTTTTAAACTAAAAGCTCCATTTCATTGTCCCACATTGGTTTGTTCAGATGAGAGGGAGGCTGGAGTACCTCTTTTTTTTTTTTATAATTTTTTAAAGCTACTTCAGTAACTGTTTTAGAAGCTACTGTTCCTTCTTTTCTTATATAAACATTAAGCTCCTTAGTTTTTAAAGAATTTTTCTCCGAATGTATTTAGCTTAGCTTCTCCTTTTAAGGTGAAGAAAAGCCAAAAAAAAGTTAAGCCAAACACTACCTTAGTGTAGGAGTTTCTTAAACTGACAGAAAAACAATCTTTTTCCATGTACATGGTACTTACTTGGAAATGGAATCATCAGGTCATATCTCCCAATGTATTTAACATGGAACTGTGGGTGCAATCTGGTCATGCTGCAAATTATAGGGAGGATATGTTTATCTTAGAGGTATGTTTTTTTCCCATATTTATAAATGCTTGTTTGTGTAAAAATGTGGGTTGGAGGCCATATCTTTTTATCTTGCTGGAATCTAAATGAATCATATTTGTCTTGATGTATCTTATTGCTCATGTAATTATTACCTTTATGAATGATCTGTGCGAGCGTGAGACCATTTATGGGGATGTAGGAAACTAAATAGGTTTGTTGGGATTTCTATGTATGTCTACTACATATTTTAGGTTTACAAAACCTGGAAAGTACATTTTGCTGTGAAAAGTACAAAACCTTCCAAGTAGACAATTTTTCCCTCAAAGCAATCAAGTTATCTGACCAAAGCGTATTTTTTTTTTAATGTGAACTAGGTTGACAAACAAGAGTTTGGGTTGAAACCAATGAATTGCCCAGGGCACTGCCTGATGTTTAAACACAGGGTTCGATCATATAGAGGTAATTCTCATTTTCATAGAGATTTATATTTCTGAATATTATCTTTTATGTGCTTGTGTGGGGTGGCTGAGCTAGTCCAGATTTTAGTGTTGAATTCAGGATAATGCACACATTGGAGCTCCTAGATAAGTGGATTGACATTTGCCTGTATATTCATTCTATTTTTTTCATGGCTTCATCTTTCCTCTTCCTGTGACAAGGCCATAATCCTATTGCACTAGGCGACCAGGGCAGGAAGTGCGACTGTGGTTCATCTATAATTTGTAATTTTCCATATAATATCATATTTTTCATTTGGCATAAGCAAGAATTTTTCAATCAGCTATCTTTACAAAAATTGAACTTGACTTTAAAGTTATACCTTTGTGGTGATGAGAGATGGACAGAATGTTTTCTATTTTACAAGTGAGCTCAAATACTAATTGCTTGTTTGAAACTGTTTTGATTTTTTTGCTTTTAAAAAATGTTTTGTAAATAGTTTTGGAAAATCATTTTTGAGAACAAAAAACAAGAACACAATCTGTTTGATAACACAATCTCTCCCTGTTACTGCTCCACCATGTCGTGGACCATCAATACAGAACTAGTAAGCCCCCATATCACCATCAATAGCAAGTCGCTGTCACACCTGGCATTGGACCCTTATGCATTGTTGAATTGTCCTCTAACCACCATGCCACCAGAGCATCACTCTGCCACACTGAAATGCCTTGCACTGTCAACCAATTACCGTTACAGCATCACTACTTGCTGCCAGAATGCTGGGTGTTGTCAAGATGTCAACCCTTTCAGCAGGTTAGGAAAAAGGGAAGAAAGAAAGAGGTGAAAGGGTTGATGACAGTGTTGGGTAGACAACACATCACTTCCTCTTTTCTTGAGAAAAAAAAAACAGATTAACAAAACATCTTCAATCTGATCTGATTTTTTGGTTTTTAAAAACTAATTTTGAAAACTTAGTTCCCTAAATTCAAATGATATTAAACAAGTTTTATTGTTTTTAAAAATAAAGAATTGTTTTTGAAAGCTAAATTCAAACAGACCCTTGTCTCTAGTTTGTTTTTTAGGTTGATATGCTTCATGTATTTGAGTGTATAGCTTGAAGAACTGAATTTGATTGAACTGATCTTTTTTATATGAAATGGAATATTATCTCACAACTTTTCAATGGTTCTGCAGAACTTCCTCTTCGTTTCGCTGATTTTGGGGTTTTGCATCGGAATGAGGCTAGTGGCGCCCTGAGTGGATTAACACGTGTTAGGAGATTCCAGCAGGTAAATCTTTCTTCTGTACTTAACACACATGATCAGCAAGATAAAAGTTTTGATGAAAGGGTACATTTTTTATTGGGTTATATTTCCAAATAAAATTAATTTTCTGTTTAGTATATTAAACCAGGAGTTGCATTCTTTTTCATGTCAAGGTATACTAAGGCAGGAAGACATACATTTTAATACTTTATCATGGCAAGATTCTTTGATCTTTCAATTTTATAGGCTTACACAGCAAATACTAATCTCATCAGGGTATTTGAAATTTTGAACACATGTTTGAATCTCGTTATTTTTCTGTTGCAATACTGGAGTAGTAAATGTTTTTTAAAGTAGGTTGGGGATTAGTGTTTGTGAATAGACACAGATACAGGAGATTGGCATCCTCATCTTAAAAATAAAACACCTGGGATGGTGTTTATATACAGTTATTTTAGTGTAGCTAAAATGTCATTTTTTTCCTGGTGATGGTTTTTGTTCATTTTATAAATATGATACAATTACAACCCAAAGAACATTGCAATTCAGTTATCTGGATCATTCACATTATCTTCAATTTCTATTTTCTGTACTGATTGAGTATAATGGCATTTGCTTTAAATGTTGCTCAGGACGATGCACATATTTTCTGCAGGGAGTCTCAGGTGAGTTTATCTTTAAATTTCTGCAACATAAATCTTTGAAGTCTCTTTTGAGCTGAATTTTGAGTGATTAATTTGATTTATTTTACAGATAAAGGATGAAGTGAGGAACAGCTTGAATTTCATCAATTATGTCTATAAGATATTTGGTTTCACATATGAGCTGAAGCTTTCAACGGTATGCTTTTGATCTTAATTGTTCTTAATGAGCATGTACCTTTCTCAATGTTTTTAAAAATCCCTAAATTCAATGCTTAGTTCTCAACTTAAGGTGATCCCAGTACTATCTTAATTGTTATTGTCTGTGAACTGTTTAGATTTTATTATGCAATCCCATTTATTCTGACATTTCCTGCAGTAGATTAAATTATAATTATGACTTCACTCAGTTCACTGGTAGCTTATTTAAATTTCTAAAGATATATAGAATTTTGATTGTGGGTCCTCATGTATTTATGATAATAACTAGCCAGTGAATCACTTTTTAAGTACACTGGATCAAATTTTGCATAGTCAATGCATTCATTATTATATGTATTATTAGTTTTTGGTATGGTAACTTCATGTGGGGACTTTTATTATAGTTCCATCACTTCCATGTAACTCTGAATCACTGATACTCATATAAACTCCTTTAGCAAATTTCTGTTGTCTTTGTATCCTGGTTCCCAGTTTGTGCAAACCAATACTTTTTTTTTTCTCTCAATTAAAGATAACATCTCTTTAATATTGTTTTGTTATTTGTTTTTTGCATGTGTTGAATATTTGAGTAGAGGCCAGAAAAATACCTAGGAGATATTGCAACTTGGGACAAAGCTGAAAGTGCTCTTAAAGAAGCTTTAGATGATTTTGGCAAGCCTTGGCAGGTAATTATTTCCTCTTCTATATGTCTTCTAGAATGTTTCTTGCCAGCGATATATAGTTTAGAATATTGTCTGGAACATATGGCTGTAATTCTGATTAGAACAAATTCATGTTAGATATCAAAAAGTGTTGTTTGCCTATCTCATTTCAATTCAATTATATTCTGTGTAAAACCTTGCAGTTGAATGAAGGGGATGGTGCATTCTATGGACCAAAGATAGACATCAGTGTATCTGATGCATTGGGTAGGAAATTCCAGTGTGCAACTTTGCAGGTTTGCACTGTTCAGCTAGATTTGCATTCACTTGATTCAGTTTTGAATAACTTTTCAGCTGATGGTTGGATGAATCTGGTTGCCTGCAGCTTGACTTCCAGCTTCCTGATCGTTTTAAGTTGGAATTCTCAGCTGAGGATGAAGCCAAAATTGAGAGACCTGTAATGATACACAGAGCCATTCTAGGATCTGTTGAACGCATGTTTGCCATACTTTTAGAGCACTACAAGGGTAAATGGCCTTTCTGGCTCAGTCCTCGTCAAGCAATTGTATGCCCTGTGTCTGAAAAGTCACAAGCTTATGCATTACAGGTACATAGCTCTGAATTTTAGTCTTCATTCTATGGTATACTTGTCTTATAACAATTAAATGATACAGATGATGTGTACTGCATATCATGTGACAACACTTTTAATTTAATTGGAGAATATATTTTTGTGGCATCTCATGTTTTTCATGCCTGTCTAATGAACTTTCTCATAGGAGTTTATGAAATATTGACTTTCTGCTGTTTATTGCTGAGCTTGTGTCTCATTTTGAAATCATTGAATCAGTTTGGTATCTAGTTATTAAATTATGTTGAGTCTGTTTGGTTTGTTGATTCTCTCTATTTTCACTGATAATTACAAAAATCCAACCTTGTACAATTCTTTGAAAATAGGAAACAAAATGAAAACATCATTTTTGTAACTATTAGCAATAACAAAACATGTCCTTATGTTGAACATGCCATTGACTTTTCATTGTTCCATTACTAATTTGTGTTAGGGTACTAGTATTATGATATGTGAAAAGCAAGGGCTAGTTGTTTATTGTGTAACATTCTTGCACTGCAATTTTCTAGGTGCGAGATCAGATCCACCAAGCAGGGTATTACGTTGATGCTGATACAACTGATAGGAAGATTCAAAAGAAGGTAATATATAAACTTATGCCCAACAATTTGATTTTAGTATGTCATTCATTCAGAGGACAATAATGCCTACATTGTTTTTGATGTACTGCCCAAGCTGTTGCCACTAGCAGTTACTGATGAGTTAAGCTGTGTGTTTAGTGTTACTAGATTTTGTACCCTTCATGCAGCCAAAGTGTATGTATTCTTCTATTTGTGATATTAAACATTTAAATTTATTACTTTTAACAAATTTTATTGCAGTTATATATTTGAAACTTCAGTATTATAATTCATTTAAATAGAACTAAACTACTTATTTAGTCCCCTAGACATTGACATGACATCAATTTTATCCTTCAAAGACTTGTGATATCAAACAAAGGTAATGACTGTTTATGCATTTTAATATTTGGGGGATTTATTTGATATCACAAATAGTAGACTAAATGTTTAGTGAATCAGTAATTGAAAAGTTCCCTTTCCTTGTTATAATGGTATACTTTTTTACTATTAATCTAGTATCCTGCAAGAGAATAGTCTTAACTAGAAGTTGTGGCATTCTGCAGGTGCGAGAAGCACAATTAGCACAATACAACTACATCTTGGTTGTTGGAGAGGAGGAAGCTAATACAGGACAGGTTTTTCCCTTTTCCCTTAGTCATTAAATTAAATTTGTAGTGTAATTAGATTTCAATTCTATCCCCCCCCCCCCCCCCCCCCTTCTCTATAAACTTCTGCCCTTTTCTTTCTGTAACATATCTTTATATGCATTTCATCTGTGTTTGACCTATATTAATGATCTTCTTACACTTGGAAAATTAAGTTGGTACTACTTAGAAGTGTATAAAGGAGAAAGACAGCTTGCTGAGATGAACTGTGCACACATAGTGCTTTGGCTAAGGATTCTAGCTTGGTTAAAAGTTAAAACTTTGTTTAAGCTCCATCTTGATTGATTTTAATTAAAAGCATGCTAGTATTTGTCTCATTTTAGAGAAATTATTAAGTTGTCCAGGCCTACCAAGTGTTCATAGTCCCAAGTCCCAGCCAATAACTATATAACACAATTTTACAATTTCTGTGAAAAATTTAACACTTAATTATGTGTTGTGAAGATTAATGGGAACCATAGTCCTCTTGAACCACCTAACAATTTATCCTCATTATAGCTCAAGTAACTGCATCAAATTTGAAAGGGATTTCAAGTTAGATGTAATGTATAAGCCTCAGTTTAATTTCAATAATTCTGATTAAGGTTGTATCTGTTGGAAGTTGAGTTTTTTCTCTCACTGTTATAATTAAGATATCTCTGCAGATTTTGTGGTTGCTTGCAACTATGTTTAAAGCTTGCTTGTGCTCGGAAAGCAACTTGTAGTTGCTGGCTAATGATGTCTAGCTTTGTCATAATTTGCTGTATGTTTTGCCCAATGAGGGGGCTTTATAGCTTTCCTATTTAAAAACTTATTTTATCAGTTCATAGTGTGCAAAACTGAATTATAAACTTGAAATACATCAAAGCAGTTTTGTTACTCTCTTCTTCTTCATATATGTTTATGTTTTCTGGTTTATACTTCACTACTTTTATGCTTCTGCATAGTCTGATTAGATCGTTGCTCCGTCTGATAGCTATTTCCGCTTCAGTCTGATAGTTGTTTTCTTCAATCTGATGCTCTGTCTGATTTATTATCTGTTCTGTTTTTTGCTTCAGTCTGATCAGTTTTACAGCATAGTTTGTTACCCTTTTATGCTTCAGTCTTATACCCATTTTTTCCTTTGCCATATTCCAACCGTATCATCTATTAATTTTGGAGGCTTTACATTATCTTAGAGGTGGCTATGGTCTGTGATATGTTTGAAGACATTACTATTTTCCTATAGTGCCTGTGTTCCTAGACATTCAGGGTTTACGCTGTTGCTCCTTGATTATTGATCATGCTGTCTTGTTGTTCCAGGTGAGTGTACGAGTTAGAGACTTGGCAGAACATAAGGTTATGAGTATTGAGAAGCTACTTGAACATTTCAGAGACAAAGCTGCAGCTTTCGAATGATACTTTGCATGTGAAAACTGTCGAAGAAAATTTTCAGCCCCAAATACCTTAGTTTTACACAGTTGTGTGCATTTTTATTTTCAACTTAAGCAATTTATCCTGATTTTATTTATGATTTGAATGATCACTGTATTTCGCACTAGAAACATAATGTGAATCTTGGTCATACCTGGAGCGCACTCTGGTTGATCTTTATATCGTTTTTGTCTACGTTCCGAGCTTTATATCAGCATTAGAGTTTACATGTCACATGTTTTTATTTTCTTTTAAGTTGGCTGACATTTGAGGAAAATATACCTTTTTGAGTTGGTCCTCAATTATAAGTAACTTGTCTGAGTTTTTCTTAGGACCCAGGATTCTCTCGTGGATTATTTAGCTCGTAATCAAATTGTTTATTTTTAAGATATGCATATTTGCACAATTTGCTGACCAGTAATCAAATTTAATTTCTTGAATAATTATCTTTTTAAATGTTTTTTCAGAAAATTTCTGATTAATTTTGGATTCTAAAATAAGTTGTTCCAAACATTCTCCTTGCCAATGGATAAACCTATGGAGTTTTTGCACAATAATGGATATCATTGCATCATTAAAAAAAAATATATATAAAGGATGAAACGTTATATGCCGCTTCAACTTTTAAAAGTTGAAAATACTTCAGAATATTTTTCTTGGCAGAATAATTGCCATACTTGTATATTCCTCAATGTGTAGTTTTTACTATATATTATTTTTTTCAATTGTTATCCTTAATTCTGTCTAGATCCTGGCTGTTTCATTGAGGCCTCGTAGCATTAGGTTTTAGAATCACAACTTTGTTTCTACTGTACTTCAGAAGGAAGAATTAAAGTGCGTTCGTAAGCACATTTATTAAGGATCAGAAACTTTGTCATGGAAGTTTTATAGTTGTGACTGACTTCAAATATTATAAAAAATTCTATTAAATTCTTAATTCTTTATTTGAGATTAAATTTTGATAGTTTTTTTTTTTTTGAAAAAAACAATCATCCATGTGTCATAATGCTAAAACTTGAAGGTGATTTGTCGTTCCTATCGACTTATATGATGAATTTTTGGTCGTCAGATAATTTATATTGTATTTATATTATTTTAAAACTAAATTGGAAAATTAACTATGAAATTATTTCTTTTTGTAAAAATATTTGTGTTCTGAAAAATAATTAGACACATGCTAATTTATAAATATAAGGCCTGCAACAATTTATTCACTATTTACGTTATTTTTTACATTTTATTTTTATTTTCATGACAAGAAATGGAGAAGGGTATTTTTGAGTATATTAAAGGGATAAACTATTAAATAAGTTAAATTGATATTTCTTGAATTTATTTACTTAACTAAATTAATATCTAGGTTGTTCAAAAGAGGTTATAGATATAATTAATAAACTTGAATAATTAAATGTTATTATTATTATTATTAATATTATATATATTATTAATAGTTTTATTGTATCGTCAATAAATCATATATTTATTGATTTATTTAAAACTTACAAATTAGATTTATTAACTTATTTGAGAATATTTAATTGCTTAATTTTAAACTAATTTTCTTTTAAGACTTTCAAATTAAGTAAACTTCACATCATATAAATAGGACAAGCTAAATTCTCATTGTTTCAAACAAGCCTCAAACTTGTTTTAGGTAAGGATCAATTGGCATTTGGCATGCGTGACACATCTCCATGATCCTATATATATAAAGTATAAACAACATTTTTGTACTCTACTCATATAGCTGATACTACCACATGCACATTCGTCAAAATGTTATTAATTAATTTATAATTAGAAAATGACGATTTACATCACAATAGTTACTTTCATCGTTGCTTCTAGCACCTTGAGGTTAAGGTCTCGTAATGTAAATTAAATTTGCAAATTGTACAAAAAACAATGATAACTATTCATGTTTTACCTTTATTTTAAATCAAATAAAAACCACTCACAAAGTGCATGTGTAAGTTTACATGTGTGTGTATGCTGCATCAATTGACACTTTTGAGTAAAACTTGTATGACACAAGGGAATCCAATTTTCACTCTTCATCTTGACAAAACGTCGAAATCTTTGCAGCTGCTACCAGCAACCTACTGTGTGGTGTTAATGCATGTTTGGCAACCAATTTATTTACTAATAGGCAATATGGACAGTAAGTTTGGTTATATCCTTATTTTGCAAAACAGCCATTATTATTTTCAACCATGCATGTAATTTTCCACTATGCATATAACAAAGGGTTCCTCAGTGCAATACACTACAGTGCATGTGGCAGCCGCGTGACACATAGCTAAGTAGTTAAGTACTGTTTTTTTTTTTTTTTCTACTTTTCTCTCTCTCTCCCCACAACCACCACTGTGTGCCTCTCCCATACCTTCGCATAGCAAGAGCCTCTGGGCAATGGGATACGAAGTTTTTTTGAGGGCGAGCCCTGGTGCAGCGGTAAAGTTGTGTCTTGGTGACTTGTTGGTCATGGGTATGAAGTTTTTTTTTTTTTTTTTAATTTCTGAAACTTATATAATTAGTATTTATAAAAACAAATAAAAGGTTATATAACACACTAAGTTTATGTTAATTAATTTATTATCATCTTTTTCTTTTCTTTTAAAAAAATTATCAAAAAAAAAAACTTATTAGTCATCCTTGCTCCCTAGCTAAGACTCACAAAAGTACCCTTAATCTTGAGTAGCTTGAAGCCAAACTAAACCTGTACAGTCACGTATGTCCTCAGCATGCTGAGTGAATGGCCTTATTATATGGACTAGAATGTATATATATTTTCTTGTTTTGATCTAACATGTGGCATATCATGATTTTACCATACAACAATGATTTTGGACAATTCACTTTTCAAATACTCAATCAACACTTATTATTATTTCTCTTAATATATCTTTCAGTTATCACCTTATATTGTTTTTTTTTTCTTTCTGTTTTCTCTTCATTAAGTGTCAAATAAGTTTTTTTGTGTCCGAAAATATTTTTTGTTTATTAAAAGTTACAATACTATATATGTAATATTGCTTGTTACACTTAACAATATCCTTAAACAGCCGCAACCGCTGATTTTGAAGTACATTGTGCTAGATTCGCTGTGTGTGTATGTGACTACGTGTGCTACCAACACATACATACACACACCACACGCTCATTGACTGACAGACACATCATGATCATCAGCAGCTGCAGATATGCACACGCATGCATGAAATATTGGAACAACCTTCCTTTGATACTACTACAATGATATAGCAAGAATCAGAAGCATCTAGAAAAAGAACCAACAAAGCTCAAAACGCAGTAGTTATTATTATTATTATTATTATTGTTATTATTATTATCATATATAATAATACTGATGAAGCTAACAACTCACTACAATGTTAGGACTTGATAATTAATTAGGACTAATTTTCATTAATATTGCCAATGATGATTCTTCCCCATCATTCGGTGTTTTTGTTTTAGAACGGAGTACTAATTAATGGTACTGAAATTCAAAATCCATTGTTGGCTCCACTCCTAGTTACATTATTATTATTATTATTCTGAACTTGATGGAAGTGATGTTGATGATGATGTTGATGTTGATGTTGGTGTTGGTGGTGGTACCCTACTTCTGGCATGGAGCTGCTACTCTCACCTATGTCAAGTTCTGGTCTGTACACCTCTTCTTCCAACTCTTCCTTTGCCACTTTCTGCATTCCCATGAACTCCAATGGCCTTTGTGATGGCAAGAGTGATTGTTGTTGTTGTGTTGATGGTGGCACCACTGAGGGGAGCTTGGAGAGAAGTGCCTCAAGGCTACTCATTGAAGGAGTTATCTTGAGTGGCAAGTTGAAGTGGCCTGCATGGTGATCATATAGTTCAGCTTGTTGGGGTGATGATGAAAGGTGGTGGTGGTGGTGGTTGTTGCTAATTCCATGGAAATGCTGCCATTGTTCTAGTGCTCCATACCCTCCTCCTCCTTCTACTTTGTAGGGGTATGCTGAAGATGAAGGGTGTGGCAACAGCACACCAGGGATGCTCTCAATGTAGCTGAACTTTTTTCTCAAAAGTACCACATAGCTCAGGTCTTCAATCACCTTCAGTTCCATCAAAACAAATTAGATATAAGATTGGTTTAGTGGTGAAAAAAAAGAAAGAAATAAGAAAAAAGTCGTAAGTTAGAATCTCTTGCCAATAAAAACTAACAATCCCGACAACTAATAGTTATCGATTAAAAAAACTTGTAAAATAATTTTTTGTTAATTGTGAGAGAGAGAGAAGAAGAGGGAGAACCTTGTGAACAGCTCCTAATTGAACAACACCTTCTCTTACAGCAATGAGAGCTATGGTCTGAAAGATATATAATTGATTAAATTAATAGAGAAAGGAGATTTTGTATGAAAACCAAGGGGGGTTTGCATATATGAGTGCCATAGTACCTTTATACCAGACAGGAACTGGGCTTCCCAAGTCCTAGGGTGCTGTAAAAGAGCATATATAATAAGGATATATATATATATATATATATATACAGGCAGATTTTCTTTGGGAAGCATACATAATTAATTAAACATGAAATCATGTCTTTTAATTATGTGACATGAAATTAATGACTAATGAACTTAGATGATTATGTTAACAAACATTTATTTGGCATTTAACGCTGCAAGATATATGTGGGGTTCTTCTTTCTCACCGAATCTGCTGAATTGTGCCATGCTGTCAAGAAGTTGATTTCTTGATCATTAGGCTCTTTGTATATCCACTTGTGGCTGTGATCTGCAGCCACTTTTCCTATCAACCTGCTCCATTAGACATGATTAATTAGCCTATAACCTCTTTGCTTTGATGAACATCTTTCAAGAGCAAAACAAGAGAAATGTGACACAAATAAGTAAATGAATGTTGATTAATATTGCATACCCTTCTCCATAGTTATAGATCTCATGTGACATCTTGAAGAAGAGCTCCGGTTGAAGCCCTTGGTAGGGCTGAAATTCACAGTTCCCATAAGCAGGTGGGGTAGAACAATCACCTGAGTTAATTTCAGGAGCTGCTGAGGCAGCAAAATTGCAGAAACCATCTTCCCACACCAATATCCTGCATGCATATATATATAAACACACTATGTTAGCCAAACTAACACAATAATCCTGCACTATACAGTGTTGAAGTTAACACTCATCACTCAACACTGAAAAACATTACCAATTCCTTCTGTTTCCTCTTGATCTATCATAAGCCCCTTGTCCTTCCCACCTATATAATTTCGAAGAAACAAGATTGAAGAATCAGCACACATGTATCATGGAAATGCTTTCATAAAGTTATAGTTAATTAATTAGTCCACATATATATAGATATATACTAGTATATATATGTGTGATGTATGTGCCTAGCTAGCGAACAAAATCTCTCTTTCAAGGAGCTATATATAGAATTGATTGATCTCTCTAATTTCCCTCTCCTTACTTGGGTGGAGGGTAGTTTCTAGGCAAGATCCTCCAGAAGACTGCATAGACCCATTGAGAATTTTCATGGCTGCACAAACTTCTGAGAGTGTGTTGAAGGAGATGGGTAACAGCCAATGGAGTGAGATGTTCTTCCATCAAATCAAATCCTCACAAATTAAAGCAAAGCAAAATTAAACTATATCTCTTCTATGATCTCTTTCTCTTCCCTTACACCCTCTTACCTAGCTATCTTTATGAGTGGGGAACTGCAACATCCTATACTCCTTTATATAAGCCCACCAACAAGAAAACCTCACATTTATACCCTCTCTCCCCCCTCTCTCTATCTTTCTCTCTCTCCTACACATATACAATACATTTAGGTGGGGTGAAATAAATGGACCATAAACTTTTCAATTTACTCAAAATATTTTAACATTTTATTGAGACCCCACCACCCTCCCTTCCCCAAATCCTCATTTTTTCAATATCCTACAATGTTGAAAACAACCAACCTCACCCAAATTCATGAACCGTCTAGCAGCAGCAGCATATGCCAAACCTATATAATATATAATATATGATTTTAAATTGTGATGCGGTGAGCCAAAAAAAAATCTTTACATTACGGACAATTATGAAAAAATATGACTAATGCGACCGCAATTACAATCATAATACATTTGCGGAGCGTCAAAATACCATGATGTTACGACTGTAATTATGATTGTGGACCGCAATTTATAACCATAATACAGTATAATATATTATGTGGTTTCAAAAACAGCATGATATATGAGTCACGTACCTCCATGTCTTTGATGACTCTTATCTAATTCCTATAGCCCTTAATCTGTCTTCATGAGCAGCACCATCCATCTTTTCATACACATATTTTATATTTTAAATTCATGTTCCATCGCTTACCGTTCTGTTCCCTGACACTCTTTTAGGTATCAGCATGTACTCATGATTCCAGTCCCTCGCAGCAATATTGTTTCTAAACCACAACCATTTATTCTACTCAACCGGCCACAACACCGCACCTAATAAATGTTAATTAGAACTTTATAATTAACTTTTATTTATATATATATATATATATATATGTGAGGCACTTTTTTTTTTCTTTAACCTGGGTTTGTAATTTTGTTCGATCGGTTGTCTGCTACGAGAGGAACAAGATAATGGTGCCAGGATATCCCTTAGAGGAAGCGAAATATCAACATCAAATTACTGTTTGTTATACTATTGCATCAGAGTCTCGTAGCAACTAGCAACTAAATAAGTAATAACTAATTAAGTTGTTAGTAATAACGCCTATAATTGCATAACTAATTACTACTTGATAGTTGATATAATGTCAGACATTAATATTCTTCTTCTTTTTTTTTTTTTTTACCTGGGTAAAAATAATAATGATTAATCTTAAAAAACATATTAATCTTCATCTAAAATTTACTGTATATACATAACCTTTTCAAGGTAAAAGTGTTACTGTTGAATACTTCTTGATTCGAAAGATCCAATAGGTTGTTGAATGATGATAACCCTCAAACCCTTGTTGCACTTCTAGGGAAGACATGGTTTTCTCCCACCATGTTTTCTTCTTTATTATTCCCATTTTGTCACCCTCTTTTGATCACCTTCTCCATATGATATGTGCAAATTAAAACGTTCATAAAAAAAGGTTTCCACGAGTCTATACTTTTTAAATAAATAAAAAGAATCTATCTAGAACCTAAAGGTTGAAACTAGAAGTTGAAAGCAACCTATCATATACACACATGTAGTATATATTATAGTAACAATCAAATAGAAACAAGTGCATACATAAAATGACACCAGCTAGAATATGCAACCACTTGTAACCATAACCTGGTAGTATATAGTAGTGAACATTTTTCCAAGCCAAAATCATGATATGAACAAAACATCAGAAAACAAAGTTTCAACGGCATCATCTTATATACTTGAAAAATTTAAGAACTCCACCATTTTTTTTCTCTCTCTCATAGTATAGTCGGTATCTCCTTTCTTTGCACCTGCTACACATCCATCTCTGATGAATCTGAAAGTTACATAATGACTAAATGGAGAAGAACTCATTACTTTCATTTCCCCACTCTGACACACGAGAAAAAAAAAAAAAGCTTGACAGACAGGCCATTATACTCCTATTCCCTTTGACCATACATTATAATAATAAAAACTCTTGTAAATATTTTCACATTTGCTATAGGCATTAATGCTATAGATTACCTAATAACCCAACCCTTTATTTATTGCCTTATTCATTAATTTCTTGACAGTGACACACATTGCTGTCTCCATGATTTCCCAAACGGATTCTTCCTGTGTAACGTACCAACAACAATGCTTCCATGTCATTGTGTGTGTATGTGTGAGTGAGAAAACGGGGGGGTTGGTGTGATTAAGGGGCTAAGAGGAAACTGTACTCTACATGTATAATTCATGATGTGTACGATGGTAAGGCAGAGAAAGTTACATAGCAGTCGTAGAGAGTTGGGGACAGCCTCTGAGATGGGTGATGTAAGCAAAGGGAAAGTGCTGGGGGCTACAAAACAATTGAATGAGTTTTGGATTTTATTGGAGGTGGGTGATGCCCTCTTGTGGACATAATATATTGGTGTTTTGTTTCTTTTCACAAAATATAAAAAAATAACCACAGACTGAAGAAATTAAATTAATTATTAACAGCTTGTTGCTCAGAGAGTTAAACTGTATTTGAATCCTTGAAGGATTTTGAAAAAAAAAAATGATTAGAAGGGAGTTTTATAAAAGATGATCACTTAAATAGGTCTAACTGAATTGAATTCAGATCTTAATAGAATTTTAAATTTTAGTTTTAGATAGAAAAATGTGATTAACCAAAAAATGACATTAAAAATAATTAGTTAAATTATTTGATAAATATTAATTATTAATAAAATTGATAAATACTTGATCAGAGTTATAATACGGTTACTAAAAACTTAAATTAATTAATATTTGGTGGGGGAATGGGATCGAACAAGTTTGGTATGGGAGCAAAGAATGGCACAATAGTCTTGGTCAAGGAACAGGTGTTGAATATGAAAGGATGCCCCATCCCTCTCTTCAATTAAAGGAAGTGGAATCTCTGCTCTCCCATCCTTCCCAATGTCTATGTCTCATTTGATCATATATTAAATGAATAAATAAATAAAAAACAATGCGGCAGATAGAAGAAGAAACTAAGCAATTAATTAATTAAAAAAGTGTGTGTGATTTCCATAATGTGTCTTTAGAAGCACATAAATTATTAATTAGGAGACAACGAAACATAGGATCTAGTAATGCATACATCTAAGCAGGCAAAGATATTTTGTTAGCTCCAACCTCAAACTTATTGCGGACTATATATTATATATATAAAATAAAATATTACATGGTAGGGGAGAAAGAGTGTAATTATATATTGTTTTGGAATGTTTGGTGGCATGTTATAGGTTATAGTTAATGGCTAGGGTTAGATTCCCTCCTGGGCCCCCTTTTTGTCTTAAAAGAAGCAGACACATAACCCTCACGCCTCAGTTACTTAGGCTTCGTAAATAAAGGATACCCTAATTGGAGATCCGTGATGTCTATCTATATCTAAATTTCAGTGTTTCTTGAAGTGATGGAATTTCTTATCACCATAACTAACTGATTTGTTTCTACCCTTAAATTCTATGAATACAATGAACTTTCTCACACTTCCCAACATTAGAAAAAATTATTGGTGAAGATTTTTATTTATTTATTTACTTTGGTCCTCAGATAGAAGATTCTTGCACAGGTAAAAAAACCAGAGTAAATTGTATTTCCTTTAATTTCCAGATATGTTTATGATACATTTTCTCATATTTCATTTAAAACATATACTTCTCTTTTATAAAGAATTAATATATGCTACATTTGAGTTTATTTTGATATATATTAGTTTTTAAAGATTTTTTATTTCATATGTTCAACATCAACTATCAAATTTGTGACTTTAGAAAATAGAACAAAAGATATTAAATGAAATATCAACACTAGCAAAAAAAACCAGTAAAATAACAACCGAAACAATGCGTTGCTAAACAAATTAAACAATTCCAATTCCAACATTATTTTTTATTGGAGACAAATCTCTTCAGGCTAATAAAATCTTTATGAATGATAAATTTTTTTATTAAATATTTAATACAATTAAATATTCAAGATTCGAACTCAATATTAGTTGATTACACTGGAAATATGAAACAATCTTAACAAGTTGATACTTGATAAATTGGTTAGTAATTTAGTTGGTCCCTAAATTAGTCTCTAATTATTCATAAATATGATCGTTAGAAAAAAAATTCAATTGGTTGCTATTCAAAACCTTTCTTATTGTGCAAAGCTGATAATTAATAAAGATATATTTTTTTAATTCTAAAGATATTTAAATTTTAAATATTTAAATTTTTATTCTACCATCTAAAATACTAAAATCAAATGTTCAAAATTAGTTGTTGGAGCATTGAAAATTGTAAAAACGACAAAATATTATTAGAAAACACCTTCTAATTGTTCACTAGTATTAAGAGGTTTGCTTACATTGAAAAAGAATAAAATATGATTAATATTTATCTCTTAATTATAAAAGGAATATATATATATATATATATATATATATATATATATATATATATATATATATATATATATATATATATATTTAAAATAAATAGCTAGTTAACAATAATTTATGTATCTCTTAAAAAATAGAGTAATTTACTTTAAAAAAATGCACATATATGCTAAGTATGTTACGAAGATCCAACTAAGATTGACATTAATGTTCATATATATTTCTCTTTATTTATTTATTCCAACTGTAAAGGTTTCTTAATTGGTAACATTAAGGTCAATAGCTTGAGTTCAATTTGTCTTTGTGGAAAGTCTTCAAAGACATTTCTGCTCGGCTTCTCAAAGTGTGGAAATGATATTGGGATAAAATGAACAAGCTAGTGCAAAACATACATAGTCAAATAGGAGTCCTAATAACACATTTTATAATATATTTTTTAATTAGTTAATATATATTAAAAATGAGGTTCATTAAATAAAAATTGAAACCCATATAAATTTTTAATTTTCAACAAATTTTTAATTAATAATGAAAAGTGCAGTATTTATTTCTAACACTTCTTCTAAGTCAAATTAGTTCACCCTATATATATTAGTTCCTATTCCACTAATAGCCCTCAATTCCTTATGAAGCTATTGTCTACTTTTAAAATGAGGGTGTTGTGAGAAGAAAGCTAATGTCACCGACGAGAGGTTGCCGTTGAACCCTCTCTACACAATTCCCACCTCGAGCACAACATCACCGTTCTTCTTGATAAGGAAGCCATCTACGATTCAATCTCTATTCAACCACTAGTCTAAATGCACATTTAGTTTTTCATTTTAAAATAGAAGGTATTATACATCATGTTTGTAAATTATATACAGAAATAATAACATCTGATTGGGTCAGGTTGAATTAAATTTACTCCTTAAATAATCATTGACAAAGTCGATTAATTTTTCACACCGCATCATACCAATGTTGTAGTGATAATATATATATATATATATAATTAAACATGACATTATTTTTTCTCTTATGAAAAGAGAAGAAATATAAGTAAATAACGCAACGAAGGCAAGACCCTGAGCATAATCAGTTTTTTCAAAAAGCTGTTGGTGAAGGCATTGAAAGTAGCTCATACACTTTACCAACTATCAAGTCTCCATGACCAAGTGACTTAATGTTCAATCATATTGTTTCTCATTCTAGTAAAAGAATTTAAAGCACAAAGTTGACATATGTGTATTATTCATTTCCAAATTAAGCCTATCGGACTCTTGAAATGAGACATGTTTAAGAGATAATGAACCATTTATATGCTTCTTTTTCCGACAACTTAAAAATATTTCAATAATTGATTCTTGATACGGAGAATATATGCCAAGGTGTAAAGTTGATTAGAAGTAGCATAATAAAGTTTGCAACGGTTTTTAGCTTCAATATAAACAAACCACCTGCAGTCGTCTTGATTTAATATTAATTAATGCTATAATAAAAAATAGTTAATGCTAATTTTTCACACATAATGTTAAACATCTAGTCATCTCATGAGAAACAAAGAAACTTTAAAGTATTTTAGAGTGTGCTTTAAAGTAAAGTATGAAGTTGATAAACATTTAAAAAACAATTGTAAAAATATATTCTCTTAATTTCTCATTTGTTGTTGTTTGTTATTTTATCAATTCAATTATATACTACACAATCTAGGAAAATATAACTTGGTAACGGAGATAGGGAAGCATATATTTGTTGTTGTTTTGCCATTCTTGTATGAGATAGGGAAGCATATAGATGACAGAGGAAGCAAAAGCATTATCATGACTAATAATTATCACTATGTTGAATGAGTTGTTTCTCACGGTAAATGAAATGTACTAGTTTGGTGTATAGTGGTTACAATAGCTAAGGTTTTTTTTTTTTTTTTTACTGCTACAATAGCTAAGTATACCACCAATAATACGGATTATTTTTTTTTTCAATTGCTGATTTTTTCATCTAGAAACAATGAAATTATATAAAGTTTTTTCGGTACTGCTCGCCCAAAAACAGCTGAGAAGCACTCTCTTTACGTATAAACTAAGAAGGGATCTATACGGTGGAAAAAAGTTCAAAACTAACGCTGAATATAAACCTTTATCATCTCAGAAAGAGTGAGAGGAATATTAAAAATAAAATAAAATTGGGTGGTTGTAGATAAAAGAGTTTGGCCACAGAGGTACCATGCATGGACTTATTAGGTAAAATATCAATCCTAATAGTTAAAGTGAGGGATCATAATTTCATACCTACTTATTACGTCTCTAATTAAATTAAAAATAAAATGTAGGTGTAGAGTTTTTTTTTAATTAGCAATATTGGCACATTTTTGTTTTGGTCAACAGAAGGTTGATTAAAAAATGCCTAGCGATACTTATAAGCTCAGGATGCTAAAGAAAGAGCACTATACAATAGTGAACAATATATAAACAACAGAAAATCAAATACGCACGTCCAAAATTATATAGCTAAATATATTAGCAAACCCAAAACTACCAAAATCCCAGTGCTATGAAAATGGTAAGGCCAATTAGGCCATTGTCTTAGGCCTCCCACCAAGTTCTTAATTATATATATAAATTAATTTAAATTTAAATTATTAGGTAATATATTTTATTATATTATTTATTATTATTTTTTTAGTAAAATTATAAAATTTTAATATATGTATACACATAGATATATTATAAATCATTTGAGAAGTTTATAGTTCATTTGAAAATTATAGAAAAACTAGTTTCCATTTAATTTAAATTAAAAAAGTAATATTAAAATGAATATAGTCATTAAATATTATAAAAAAATATGATGTATATTTTGATGAAAATGAAATGGATGAGATTACACATTTTTCTTATTATAAAATATAAAATTACTTTGTAGTTTTTGTTTGAATCATAATAATTGAGAATTGTAAAACAAAGTAAATTGAAAAAAATATATTATATTTATCTTGAACTAAATTTAAGTTCTAATAAACATTAATTTGATATTATTGGTCTTAACTTTTATTCCTAAATTGAAGGTATTAAAAGAAATACTGATATAAAAATAATGTCTTATTAAAAATATTAAAATATATTAAAAAATTAATCTTTTTATATGCATATAATGTTTATAAAATATAATTAATAATACTTGCAATTGTTGTCATTGTCAAAAAGTATTGAAAATTAATTTTTTCAAGATTCAATTTGAGATCATATATATTGTAAGATAGAGTAGAATAAATTATTATTGAATGAAATGTGAAAATATATTTGAATATTAAATTTTAATTAACAATTTTTACACAAAAATGGAAGAATAAAATGAAAATAGATAAGACTCACTAAAAAATATATAAACACGGCTTGCAAAACCCTAAACCATGAAATACGTTCCTCCTGTTTGCAAAAATCTTGACAGAGTCCTTGATAGCAAAATTTTGTCAAAAAGAGTTACAAGATTACTTAACCCGCATACACAATTTTTTTTTATACCCATACCTTACATAAATTTAATTTCTATATGTAAAAATCATAGGACACTTAATCAATCCCATAAACATAAACATCTACCTTAGAAGTAATTCATAACCAAGATTAGCTATAATTTAATAAAATTCATCACAACACTATAAACATTTTATTAACAGTCTCTTGTTTTAAAATAATTTTAATTTCATGTGTTTTTGAAAGAATTTTAATTTCAATTAGTTAATCATTTATATATTGACCAAATTAATAATATGTAGCAACTCAAGATGTGATCAATACTTTTATTAGTCTTGTTTCTTGATACCATAGCAGAAAAAGACTTAGTAATATTTTGGGGTAAAGCTTTTTATTTGCATGTGAGTAAAATATATATATTTTTTATTGAAGAAAATAGTTACTATGAATTATTAAAATTCGACAGTTTTTTAAGGTTAATAAATTAGTAATGTTAAAGTTATATTCAGCAGAAGAAGTATATTCTAACACAAATATATTAAAACAATACATTGAATTAAATTATTAATTAAATAATTTTAAATTTAGATGTACTGTTTATAAATTCAAGATGTTTTACTAATTAGGCTAAAATGTAATTTTTTTCCCTTTTTCTTAAATATGTGATTTTAATCCCCCTATTTTTTTAATTCACATTTTTTCTTTCACTTTTAAAAATATGTAATTTTAGTTCCTCTATTTTTTAATGGAAACATTCCGTCTCCCACTTTTAATAAATTTATAATTTTAGTCCTCTTAGTTAATTTTAGACTTATTGACTGTGTATTGTTTTTAATAAATTGAGCTCGTTTAGTAATTAAATAATTTTAAAAAAATATTTATCATCTGTATAATAAACAAACAATCATTAGGTAACGATTATAGAAGATATAAATCAACGTTTAAAATTAACTAAAAAAACTAAAATTACAAATTTTTTAAAAGTGAAAAATAAAATGTCTCAGTTAAAAAATAGAGGATTAAAATCATAAACTTTTTAAAAGTAGAGGATGAAATGTCTTAATTAAAAAATGGGAGAACTAAAAATTGAGAAAATAGAGAGACAAAAATTACATTTTAACTTACTGATTAATTAAGTTTTTAATCGATAAATATTAATTTGAAATATGTTTTGAGTAAATAAGAGTATAAATGTTATATTCAATCACATATTAACATTGCAACTACTAAAAAAATGACTTTTTACAACAGTTTTGAGAGGTTTTTTGCGATAATTTCCATTCTTCATTGAAGCTGTTGTCATGAAAAGTTAAGACTTTTCACAATGGTTTTCGAACCGTCTTAGAAGAGTTAAATTTTTAAGACTGTTTTGTCTCGAAACCGTCTTGGAATGTATTTTTTAAAAAAAATTAAAAAATTGAGAAAAATATCCAGTAAACTAGAAAAAAAATCCAAAAAAATAAATCGTCTTATTGTGTCAAAGCTAGTATCCAGGAAACCAGTTTGTTTTCAACAAAAAAAAAAAAAATCAATTTGCACTTTCAAAGTTCATTACTTTATTGCTAGGTTGTTCTCTGAAGGGCCTATTGTTTATACTCTATAACCTACATGAGCTCAAACTTCCAAGCGACGTAGGTGAGAATGTTAACGGGTTGGAAATGATGAAGAGAATGGTGTCGAGGGAGTAATAGATGAGAGGCAGAATGATGGCGTAGAAAAGGAAGAGGTTCCTCTAGAAGAGGTTGAGGCATGACTCACCGACGATCTGGCGGGCGCCAATGGTGACAATGCAAAGGTTGAAGTCGACGGTGACAGGGGAATCAGCGGAGACATTTATCTTGGTGTGGGAGAGGAAGGTGGAAGCGTGCTGGAGGTCAAGCATCTCGCTGCAGAGCTTGTCGATGTTGGTGTCAACAAGGACGAGCTCGTTGGTGGTCTCGAGTGACGATGGTTTGCGTGATGGACATTCCCACGTTGTCGGTGTCGATCATAGAGATCTTATTGTGGTGCTTGGTCAGAGAGGGAGGAGCCACGTTGGTTACGGGCCTGAAGAAGGCCTGCGTTAGGTCCGAGCCCCTCAAGCCCAACGTCAAACCTGAACTGCTCTTGTGCATTATTATTATGAAGAATGAAGATTATTAAATTTGTTGTTGCTGCAAATGTAGAAGAGGAGGGAAGATGAGGGTTTCACAATAGAGGAGAGAAAGCGAGAATAATAGAGAAAGAAAGCATGAATTTAAAAGGCACTATCCAATAAGATAAGAGAGAGAAAAATCATGAATTTAGAAGGCATTACTAAGATAAGAGAGAGAAAAAGCGTGAATTTGAAAAGGTAAAATCATTCAAAGACGGTTTTGTATAAGGTTCAATTACGACAATTTTTTAAATAATCATCCTTAAATTCACAATTCCAAGACAATTATTTAAAAATCATGTTCGTTATTAATGAACTTAATTACGACATTGTCATCACATTATCTTCAAAGATGGTTTCTGTCAACCATCTTTGTTGGCGTGTCCTAATAAATAATTTTTGTAGTGGTGTACATTTTCAGAAATATTGTGCCTAAGAATATTATTTCCATAAACATTTTGGATGATATTTAATAATTTTGAGAAAAAAATCACTTAATTGAAAATTGGAAAAGGGAAGGTAAAAGAAAAAAAAAATATAGAAGATTGAAGGAAGGATAGATAATTATTATATAAATTAACATTTATTCTACAAGTGTAGATGACACAAATGGTTAAGATTTTGGTTCAAATTTCTCCCTCTCCAAGAATTTATGTTTAAATCTTTCATATGTCACTTTTTTTTTACTTGATGTGATAGTTAAGTAATTATAATTGAGAAGAATCGTAGAAATTTAGAAATTTGACGAAAATTTCTAAATATGTATCTGCTCATCCAAAATCTTCTAGATGAGTTTTTATTGACAACTCTAACATATGTCATTGCCCTCGACCATAGTATTGAGGGTGTCTTTATTCTACTAGTTTTTCAAATAAAATAAAAAAGTAACATTCATCTCCACAATAATTAATCTAAGATAGCCATTTAAATTAATAAAAGTAAGGGAAAATAATACAAATATTTTATATTTCTAGAAATTAGTAATACCTAAGAATGTTTTTTTTAACTGTATCAAATATGAAAATATGATATTCTCAAATTAACTTTCCCGAAAATATTATGATATCTTGAAACAAAAAAAAACCATATTATATATTATCTATAAGTTTTGCATTTCTGTGTATAAAAACAATTACATAAAAAAGCTGTTGCTACTTTTATATTGTCATTATCTACAAGTTTTACTCATCGATCTAGAACGTATCAATTAAATATTAACTCTAAAGAAAGACACAAAAATATAAGATATTATAAATATGTAAAAGATGCTGTCAAACACAAAATAATATTAATTTTATTTTAAGGATCAACATAATTATAATTTTGAAAATTATTCTGATTTTTTTTAAAAAAAATCAATAGGCAAAATACTGTTAATATACAGATGGGGTAGAATCCACATTGCATTTTCTCTGATCATATCTATCAATAATTATGATGTTGGTGGATGTGAATATGTTAGAACACATATCCTTTATGTTCGATTTAGTTCTTGAGTTACAGCCAAGAAATATTGGTGGAAAGCTGTAAACACGTGAAGCGGAAAGCACCAAATTGTGAAGGGTAAATCAAGCTGGAAGCCACACCACTTACGACTTTTAATGGAGTATAATCCACAAAGTATATGTAGGGTACCTTAAAATAAAGAATGAATTTTTTTTTGGCCACATTAATTATAAACATTATTAATATATAATATAATATAGGTTAACATTTACACCGGGGTACATATCATAAATGCATATACGGACAGCACGTTTTACATTTTCTTTTGGTTCCAAAAAATAAGGTAAGAAAAGTCTCTTATTTCAAGATTATATGATCAATTACTTAATATAATATTTTCTATTTGACTTTTGATTTGTAAAATAAAAATTAAGAAATATAATTAATATTCTAATTTTTATGAAAATTGTTAAAAAAAATTTATTAAATCATTTATATTCTATATTAATTATTATAGCTATTATATAGTCATTTATTATTTATTATTTTACACTAATAATTACTTTAACAATCTATTACTTTAATAATTTATTGGTTTACAACTATTTTATCTCAAGATTTCTTCTATTATGAGTCTGTTATGGATATATTATGCTATATTTTTTTCCTTATAATATGATTATTATAATTTTCAGGTAACTATACTATTATATTAAATTAACAAAATTCAATTTAATATTTTGGTCATCTGTTATTTTACACAAATAATTATTTTACTCTACAATAATCTATTAACTATATAAAATTATTTTTACTTAAATTTTTTTTACTGATACTTCAAAATAATAAAAAGGTCATTTTAAATAATTTCATAAATATATATTCCATTAGTTAATATTTAAATTAAAAGGTTGAAATTTTTATACTAAAAATAATATTTGGACACTATTTTTTAATAATTTCATATGCGAACATTTTACAAAAAATTAATATATTATTTTTTATTTATTTTATTTTATTAAATGTCATTCGACTCAAATCAAATAAAATTATTATAGATGATAAAATTTTATCTACAAATATACAACGTAGCATAGTTGCATACTGAAGACTCAACATGTTATTTGAATTCTTCATGCATTAATAAATACAACTTAATAATATTTCTCATATTTACATTGGTAGAGATTAAGTTTTGGACTAAATATAATTATTTTTATGTATCAATAAAAAAATTCTTTATTTTTACAGTATACTCTAATTAAATTCTAAAAAAAAAGGTTATATTCGTTACTTTATAAAATAAACAATTAAAATAATGATTGATAATTATTAAAATTTTTATTTCAACATAAGTATAAAAATATTATGTATTCCTATTTTCTTAAAAATAAAAATTAATTATTTCTCTAAAATAACTTATATCAAGATTACTTGAAATATGAATTAAAAGATTTATATATTAACAAGTGAAAAATAAAGAAAATACATTTATAAAACTCTTAAATAATTTTACTATCAATAGTGCCAATTTAATTTTGTTTTAGAAGCTAAAATTTTATATACCTATTATTTTATTTAGAACACAAAATAATTTGAATCTTTTTTTCATTTGAGAGTAACTTTACATTATCAATGTATAAAATATTAGATATTTATTTTTTATGATTGTATTCATTTTTTTTTTTAACTTAATATGTATTTTTTATATTTCTAATATTCTTCGATTCTTATATAGTCTTCCCATCTGGTTACACATGTTTATTAATTCTACTTTTTTTGCCGGTCTATTTTTACAAATACACACAAGGATAACATTAATATCTCAACTAAATATTTAAATAAAATTATAATGAATATTTAACACTTTTAGTAAAAGTAATTTTTATAAAGAAATTAACTATAATTATTATTTTTATATAAGTGTATATTACATTAACAAAGTAAATAGTATAAAGTTAAGAAAATACAAACAAAAGTTATTTTAAAAAAAATTGGGTTTTTACTTAAAATAATGTAAAAGTACTTACTTAACAAGTTTTATTTACTTAACTGATGAAGATATTTTATTTGTGATAAAAATGAATAAGTTATAATATAAAAAACTATAAAAAAACATACTATTGAAGCTGAACAATATGGATACATGCCAGAAAAAAAATGAGAAGTGAGAACGAATAATTATAAAACAAGATGCTTTATAATTGAAAAAAAATTATATTATAACGACAGTATTGAAATTATAAATATAATTAAAGAAATACAGATAATTTAATATACTCAATTATTTTATTTCTTACATTAATTTTAGAATAAATATTTTTTTTTATAAAATACATTCTTGGAGACGAACTAAAAATTATAATTGTGGCTATACTTCTAATCAAGTATTAATATATATTAACTTATGATTGTGCATTTGATTGATGAATTTAGTATATAAACTTATTAGTATTAAGTTGTTTTAAAATATGCATGAAAATCAATATAACTAGTGCAATCCCACGAGTACCCACTAGTTTACAGAGAAGTTTATCGAACATCACGTTCAACCTTACCCTTGAGGCAGAATAGTTGATCAAAATACGAGACATAAATTATAGTTGTGTGAGTTTAATTTTCTACAATGTATTTCACCCTTTCTTCATTCTAGTATCCTTTCTATAAGATCTATTCTATTATATGAGCTCCACTTGAAAAGAAAACGTTTACCAGTCAACAACGTCGTTTCGTTTTTCTTTTCAAAATTATATATATATATATATATATATATATATATATATATATATATATATATATATATATATATATATATATATATATATATATAAAGAAAGAAGCTAGTGGAAGAAATTCACAGAAGTCCAATGGAGTGTACTGGGAACCAAGATGGTCAAATCAAACGCATGAAAAAGTCTGCGACTTGGTAGTTTTTTCCAATGGAGAAAACCTCCAAAGAATCACGTGAAGCATCGGATTGCAAGTCACCATCTTGGCCAAGAAAAGCTTTGCCTACCCACTATAGTAGCCATCCACGACCCAAAGGAAAAAAGGCAAGTGTATGAGCCAAAAACAAAGCCACTTCCTTATGTTACTCTCACACTTATCAGTTTCTTAATCTTTTCAACCTTCTCAATAAAATGTTCCTTTGTCTCTCACTAGGACAATATTGTCCACTCAAACAGTACTGCAACATATAGCTAGCACACGTAGTATAGTATGTCAAATATAAAGGGTTACTATTAAAAAATATGAACCTTCAATCTATGCCATTCAATATTCACACCACCACTCCCCATCAGGACAACACCATTTTATAAAAGGGAGAAACTTTTTGTTTATGCTAGTCAAACAGAAAGTGATTGATCAAGCCTTTCAGTAACATAACAAGCAGCGATCACTAGCTAAGGGTTTCTCAAGCTAATGGAGATCTAGAAGATGATGATGATGATAAAAGTTCTACCTCATATTCAGTTAATGTGATACAGATGTTCGATATTATTCTGATCAAAACCACTTTCTCCAAGGCTTTACAAATATTTACTATACACTCACTCACAATGCTTGTAAGTATATACATCTGACCCATCATTGTCTCATTTGTTGGACAACTAGGACAGAAAACTAGTTGGATTATAAGTAAGTCAGGTCCACTTCTAGGCTGTAACTTTAACCTTTAACTAAAACACGCTTAGTTGTTCCATCCCCATGAAACATATGCTGCCACCCAGCCTTGTTTCAAATTATCATTGACTTGTCAAATAATTAATATATATGTAGCTAGTGTTTGTGTGTGTCATGCATATATAAGATCTTTGATTAATTATTTGTGTAATCAATATATGTAATATGTACCGACAGCAGTGTAAAAAAAAATATACTATCATTCCATCATAATCTAACATGCATAATAATAAGATATGTATAGAATTTTTAATAAATATTTAAATTTTGTGTTTGTTTGTTAATAAAAAAATTCTTTTTTTTCCTTGATTAAACAAAAATTTTATCTTTGTCATTGACATTTTTTGTGTTTATAATAAATTAGTAAATTTTGTGTTTGCTTATTAATAAATTTATTTCATTTGTTATTAGTTTTTTTAGAGAAAAAAAACTAATAACAAATATGTTTTTTTATGAAACAAATACAAAATTTATTAATTTATTAGAGACATAAAAAATATCAAAGAAAAAAATATTATTATTTTATTAGGAATTTAATATAAAAAAATTATTTTATCAGAAAACAACAAACATAAAATTTGAGTATTTATTAGGAATCAAAAATATATTTTAACCTAAATTTATTAATTTTTATAATAACTACCTTAAAAAGTTATACCAACAATAATTTTTTTTACTAGTTTACAATATTAATTTTTTTATCCTAAAATTACATGAGAATTAATCTCTGCCCAAAAATAAAAACCTCACAAAAAAATGGAAATTAATCTCTCATAATTTTCTCCTAAAGCATATATGTACCTAGGGGAGCATAATGTGGAGGTGGATGTCGGGCTAGGTTTGAGGTTTGGAAACAGGAAAAGCAGCCCAAGATGTTGTATTGCTTCTAATTAATGATGATAAGTGAAAGATCATTTACTCTAAAAAGCCTAATCAATGAGTTCTAATTAATTTGTCATATCAAGCAAAGTTGACAATTAGTTATGCTACATAATATGATTTGATGAAGAAGTCCCAGCAAGATGGAAATTAATGATTACAAGTCTTGGTGGTGTGGGGTTGGGAGGGAGCTCTTGATGATGATAGCTTCTTTAGCCAACAGGGAACTGAAAAGGACTTACAATGATAGAGAGATGGAATAGGCATCTAGTGCTGTGGTTGAGGACAACATGACTGAGATATGTGGGGCACCAAGAGATAGAGACATTTGATCATTCACATTAAAGTGCCCCCTTTCCCCTTTACTCTGTTGAAACGGAGGTCCTACGCCCCTTTCTTCTCTAACTACGAGGGGTTTTGGTGCATCAGTGTTAAAAATTGAGAGTGATAGTTACACACCTATCCA
>NC_016089.4:2985158-2987724 GCF_000004515.6 Glycine max | reverse complement strand
GATATATATAGAAAAGATGATGATATTAATTAAAATAAAAATGGAATGAAATAGAATATGGTAGAAATTTTTTGCAATCTATTAGTTAGATATGCTATATTATAATAGAACAAAACTTTCATTCCTCTCAGTTTAGGGAGAAAAAAAAATGAAAGTAAAATGAAATGGAATGAAATAAATTCCACTAATTTCTATTATATTTCTTTCTTATGTTGTTCAAATAATAAAACATAATATCCTTATATCTTATTTTCTTATATTTCATCATTTTCCACCAATCCAAACATGTTGCATGATATCAATATGGGTCTTGGTTTAAGAGAAAAATACATACTAGTATTAACAAGTATAGTGATTTTAGTGGAAGTATATGCATGTACTGGAAGTTATTACCATATTTAAGGTAGAAAAAAAAATCACTTAAACAAAACTCTTTTTCTTTAGAAGGGCCACGTCCTATTTACCAAATGCACCTGAGCATATATTCTTTTCACGGAAAAGGATGATGATATCAAATTGAGATGATGTCATTTCGTGTCAAACCACACAGCACTTACATTTGATTTGTTTTTCCTTGTAATCAGATAAATAAGAAAACCACTTTACAGGATGGAGGGCACATGGGGGTATGGCCAAAACGTAACTAAAGATTTTGAATATTAGACTATATGGGGGGCACACTTCTTCAGAGAATATATATATATTCTACTTCATTCTTATTATAGTGCCTCTTGAAAATTTTATAAAATTCCCCGTTCCGTCACAAATATTTTAAAACGCATCAGGCCCATCAATACTATCTCTTTGTTCCAAATTGGTGATGATGATGATGCCGACCTATGTTTGACGTTTTTACGTGATAAAACATGGTACATGCTACGGGGTTTTGAGATGTACGTACCCTTCTAATATTCACAATTCAGATAGATGCATACCCAATTAGGCTGTAAAGTTGGTGGGCCATGGCCCAAAAACAAACGTGGCCCCACATCTTGCATGTCCCCAAAAATGGGCCCCTCTTGAACTATGATGCACTGGTTGGTGACGATCAATGTTTCACAACATAGTGCATAAAAAACCTTACACATATACAGGGGGTGAGGAGGGGAAAAATTAAAGCCCCACTTTGCATTGCATAGCTTTTCTCTTCTTAATTAGCAAACAAAAAGAGAAAAAACAATACCATTCCATTCAATTATTGAAAAATGGAATGCAACTTGCTTGAAAACAAATGACAGAAAATAATATCATACTTGCATAAAAACAAAGCTAGCTAGGTTATTAGAGCTTATTGGAAATATGTTGTAAGATGAAAAAAAATCACTTTCACTGAAGACTATGTAAAGGGTCAAATCAAAACCATCCACAATTTAACAATGAGAGAACTAGAAAAATCAAATTCAAGCCTAATTCAATTGAGAGAATGGAAAAAGAAATCGGTACATGAATCTGATCTCTAGATGATAAAATCAACAAATCTTTTTCCTTTTTTGGGTCTCAAAATCAACTATTCTAAAAGCTTAAATACGAATTTCAGTTGGCAGTGAGACTGGCCCCAATAGTGAACTTTCATATAAAGATGGGGTTGGTTCAATTTCCAAACTTCTACAGCCTTCAAAAAATTTAGTTGGAATTAGCCAAACTACTCTCATATCTAGAGCTTTTTCAATTTTTTATTTTAATTTTTTTAATAAGGCTTATTCTAAAAAATTGTACAAGAATTATACTATTCCAGGGATTTCAGAAGCACATATAGCATTCAAATTGAACATAATTGATAGTGTTATTGATCATGGTATCCAGGGATGGGAACACAAGGTTAGGCCACCATCAAAGAGAAGATGTCCTACATTGTACTATTCCTTTTCTTTTCTTTCTTTCTTTTTTTCCCTTTTATTTTATTTTTTCTTTTTCCCTTTCTTTATGTGTGCAGCAGTCAAGGAAGGGGCAAAAAGAGAGAGAAGTACTTGGTACTAGCAGCCAATGGGTTGCACTGAGTGGTCACTGTCCCTCTGCAACTGTAAGCAACGTCAAAGGTGGTGAATTGGTGATGGAGTAGCGGAGCATGTACTTATATATTAAAGGACTGTTACCAAACCACCCCTGTAGAAGGAAGAAGAAAGAAAAAAAGAATACCATAAATTATTGAATAATTCAGAACCATTGAATCACCATAGTTTTAATTTTTTTTCATTGACTGAAAGACACAAATCTGTCGATTGGTCGATACCGGGAAAGATCTTTAATATTTTTTTATCATCAGGTTATTAATATTAAACATTTATTAATTTTCTTCATGATTAATTTTTATCGAATTAATTATTTTTAATAGAATCTTTTTTTAATAATATTTATTTCTTCAATAATATTGGAATCTAAAACTTTAATTAAGAAAATCAAACCACTCAAATGAATCCTTAATGAAAATGTTATTCTTGTGACATAAAATTTCTAAATCTACCACTAATGGATATCACCACCATAATGATATTGAGATTATCTAGCTAGTAATTTCTGAAAGGATAGAAATGGTCTCATCGACGACTTATGTCAAATTCACTCACAG